>NC_026007.2:51447626-51583199 GCF_000442705.2 Elaeis guineensis | reverse complement strand
TGGATATGAATTGCTGAGGAAAGAAATCCGAGGATCGAGTGAGCATGCTACCACTCAGTTCACTGCTCTACTTCAATCTATTTCCAGAGCACTGAACGTACTTGATTCTATCAGACTCACCCTTTCTGTTCAGTCTTTGGCCTCTCAGCGTTCTCAGCCACCCAGTTCATCTCGCTCTCCTGCTCGTGGCAGAGGCAGACGGGGTAGAGGACGCACTTCTGATCCATCATCTCCTCACCCTATATCTGATGACTCCGATCATTCTTGATCTTTACTAAATCCTAGGAGTTAGTATCTTGTTCTAGGATCTATACCTTGGGGCCATGTATTGACAATTAGCTGGTTGAATTTTATTTTTAAGAACTATGTATTGAAACAATTATGTTTTTAATGGAATCATTTTTTACTTATATTTCTACCTTTTGTAATGATATTGATCATATTTTGGTTATATATATTCTTCTTGTGAAAAAATTGTCTTCTCTTTGTTGTTGTTTGCTGTTGATAATTGCTATATTAAGGGGGAGCAAACATCTGTGAAAAACTCTAAAGGGGAAGAAATTAAAAAAAAAATGTTTCAGAAAAAGGGAAGAGTTAACCATATTTGATGATGTCAAAAAGAGGGAGAAATTAAACAAAAATAAAAATTTTAGAAATTAAATATTTGGAGAAATTAAACAAAAATTTCAAAAATTAAATATTTGGAGAAATTAAATAAAAATTTCAAAAATTAAATATTTAGAAAATTAAACAAAACAAAATTGGAGATATTAAACAAAAATTGGAGAAATTAAACAAAAATTTCAGAAATTAAATATTTGGAGAAATTAAACAAAAATTTTAGAAATTAAATATTTGGAAAATTAAACAAAACAAAATTGGAGATATTAAACAAAAATTGGAGAAATTAAACAAAAATTTCAGAAATTAAATATTTGAAAAAATTAAACAAAACAAAATTGGAGATATTAAACAAAAATTGGAGAAATTAAATAAAAATTTTAGAAATTAAATATTTGCAGAAATTAAACAAAAAGCCATCCATCAAAAGCAAAATAATAAGTACAATGCAAATAAGTAATTTTTTTATGCTCTGATATATTTCAAAATTCAAATTTGCTCTGATATATCTTTTGAAATTTACCTTAATACATCTTAAGAAATTTGATTTACTCTGATACACCCTAAAATTTCTTTGAACTTGCTCTGATATATATCTGATACAGTGTGAAAGTTTCTCTGATATTTGCTTTGATACAGTGTGAAATTTTCTCTGATATATTATAACATTTACTCTGATACATTGCAAAATCTTTTCGGATAACATTATAAAAATTATTGTTCTTGCTCTGATACATTGCAAAATTTATTTTTTTTCTCTTGCTCTGATATATCTTAAACTCAAAATGATCTAATACCCTTTTCAAATCTTTAAGAAAATGGACAAACTATTTTTGCATAAATATGCCAAAAGAATCATACTCTTTTCAAGCATATACACCTATAATGGATTCTTTTGAAATTAATGCATTAACATAAATATTTTTGTTCAAGTGTTTTGTCATCATCAAAAAGGGGGAGATTGTTGCTCCTAGATTGATTTTGATGATTACAAAGCAGATTGAAGGGATACAAATAATTTTAAATTGAAAAAGTCCTTATGCTCTTCAAGGGCAAAATCATAATTTCACTAAAATCCTGATTTGATAGTATCATTTAATAAAACAAATGATTTGAAAACTATTGGTGAAAATTTCATTATTTTTGGACTTATATTTTTGAAGTTATGAAGGTTTGAAGTGCATGAGTCGACTCATGAGTCAACTCATGGCACTATGAGCTGACTGGTACGCAAAAAAATTCCCATGGCACGCTGGATTTTTTACTTGGCACGACCTGTGAGTCGACCATGAGTCGACCCACAAGGCATGAGTCGACTCATGAATCGACCTCTGCTGATTTGAGCCGAAAAATCTAAAAATCAAGACTGTCTGATCTGTGCAACAGAAGTCGACTCATGAGTCGACTCCTGATGCATGAGTCGACTCATGAGTCGACCCCTGCGACGGAAAATGTCAGCAACGGCTATTTTTTTGTCCATTTTAATTACCTTTTATGCTTCCTAAAATTGCTCTAACGGCTCTTTATCTGCCTAAATTGTTTTCTCTTGCTTCTAATACTGTAAAATGCTTAAAATGGTGAAAGAAATTACAGATTAAATAGAGATCAAACGTGAGATCAAATACAAGAGAGGATCCAAAATCTGCACGAAAAAGCTTGAGATCAACGAGATAATTTGAGAGAAAAAGAAAAGAGGATCCAAAATCCATACAAGAGATTGTGAAAGAGATTCAAGAGCTTTCAAAGAGAGGATCTTTCAAGCCTATTGTTCAACCTTGATCTAGAGATCTTCCAAAGTTTTAAAGAGATCTTCAATCAACAATCAACCTCTTCTCAAGCATTCGTTCAAGCATTCATCCACTTTGAGAAAATTCGAAAAGGGGTTCTTCATTTGAGTAAAGTTTTTTATTGTTATATTCGCTCATTTAAAGGAGCTGTTATTGTATTAATCTGTGCTCAAATTTTCTAACTCTTTGTGAGTTTTTTGTTCTTGTTTTTGGAGGATTTTCAAAACAAGAAAAGGTTGATCCGAACCTGAAATCGGAGTGTTTTGGGTTTACTTGTACCCGGGAAACAAGTGATCTAGCTTGGGATAGCTAGTGTCGGAGTTTCTGACGTTTTGTATTTGGGTTGAATACAAGTATAGTGGATTGAAATTCCCAAGTAGGATCTTGGGGAGTGGATGTAGGTGCAAGGTTAGCACCGAACCACTATAAATCCTTGTGTTTGTGGTGTGCTTTATCGCTTCACTTTATTTCTTTATTATATTCTTGCATTCCTGCTTTAGGTAATTAATATTGAATTAAAGTCTTTGTTTTGTTCTTCATAAGTAATTTGTTGGGCTTAAAATTTTTAGAAACCCAATTCACCCCCCCCCCCTCTTGGGTTGCATAGCTGGGCAACACTGGGGATCGGCCTCCAGTCGGAATCATCAACACCATCTCTGAAGGGTCCCGGAGGGGAGCGGCCAGTGGATCGGTCGGACCGCTCAAGCGACAAAGAACCGAAGGACCTATCACCTTTACTGAAGAAGACGCCCGGGAGATCCAATTCCCCCATAATGATGCGGTTGTAGTTTCTTTAAATATTGTTAATTATGATGTACGCCGCATTCTTGTTGATAGTGGAAGCTCGACCGATATTTTATTCTATGATGTATTTTCAAAAATGTCCATCCCTGATGGTCGGTTAGGGCCAGTTAACTCCCCGTTGGTAGGGTCTACTGGCGATGCAATGCCAGTGGAAGGGGTAATAACCTTGACTGTAGTTGCAGATCGGTATCCAAAACAATCTAGAGCGCTGGTGGATTTCCTAGTAGTGAGGGTGCCATCTGCCTACAACGCAATCCTCGGCCGATCTGACCTCAACGCCCTCCGAGCTGTAGTATTGACCTACCATTTGAAGTTAAAATTTTCTACTAGCCAGGGGGTCGGAGAAGTCAAAGGAGATCAAGCCCTAGCAAGACATTGCTACAACATAGCCCTTCAGAGAAAGGGACAGTCCGACCCTTGCCCGATTGATGGATTGGACACTCATGATGATCTTGCTGAAGAAAAGGGTGAGCCAATTGAAGATCTCGTCACAATTTCTCTAAACGATGGGAATGAAGAGCACGTGGTGAAGATCGGCTCCAACTTGGGGAAAGAGGTGCGGACACAGCTTATCAATTTTTTACAAAAGAATGCGGACGTTTTCGCTTAGGCTCCGACGGACATGCTGGGGATCGATGCTGAAGTTATGGAACACCGTCTGACTGTTGATCCCGAACACTGACCGACGAAGGAAAAAATTCGAAGTCGTGCACCAAAAAGGCAGATGGCAATAGCCGAGGAAGTTGATAAACTCCTGAAAGCCGGATTTATCAGAGAGGTCAACTATCTGAGCTGGGTTTCCAATGTGGTCCTGGTTAAGAAGGCAAATGGTAAATGGAGGATGTGCATAGACTTCTAAAAGCTAAATAAAGCCTGTCCAAAGGACAGTTACCCTATACCTAGAATCGACCAATTAGTGGATGCAACCTCGGACCACGAGCTTCTCACTTTCATGGATGCATTCTCCGGCTACAATCAAATTCGGATGGCACCAGAGGACAAAGAAAAAACTACTTTTATTACTAATCATGGCCTTTATTGTTACAGGGTCATGCCTTTTGGCCTCAAAAATGCATCGGCAACCTATCAACGATTGGTAAACAAGATCTTCAGAGAGCAGATCGGCCACAACATAGAGGTCCACATGGACGATATGCTTGTAAAAAGCAAATCCTCAATGAACCACATCGCCAACCTTGAGGAGACCTTCAGCGGCCTCCGAAAATACAAGATGAAGCTGAACCCGGCCAAGTGTGCTTTTGGAGTAACCTCAGAAAAATTCTTGGGCTTTATGGTATCAGGGCGCGGGATCGAAGCAAATTCAGAAAAGATTCACGCCATCCAGAAAATGATCACCCCGAAGTCAATAAAGGAAGTTCAGCACCTTACTGGGAGAGTAACGACCCTAAACCACTTCGTCTCAAGATCGACCGAGCGGTGCCTGCCTTTCTTTCAGACTTTCAAGCAGTCGAAGAACTTCTGTTGGACCCCTGGATGTCAGCAAGCGTTCGAGGAGCTAAAATACTACCTCGGTTCATCTCCACTATTGACAAAGTCTGAGCCTGGAGAGGAGTTGTTCCTGTACCTGGCGGTCTCCCCTGTGGCCCTTGCAGCAGTTCTAATTAAGGAAGAAGCAAAAATTCAACGGCCAATCTATTACATAAGCCGAATATTGAGAGATGCCGAAATCAGGTATACTAAGTTAGAAAAACTAACTTACGCCTTGTTGGTTGCAGCTCGGAGGCTCCGACCTTACTTTCAGGGACACACCATAATACTGCTCACCGACCAGCCGATCAAGATGGTTTTGCATCGAGCAGATGCCTCTGGGAGGATAGCGAAGTGGGCAGTCGAGCTCATGAAGTTCGACATCGACTACCGACCTCGGTCGGCAATAAAAGTCCAGATATTAGCAGACTTTATGGTGGAATGCACTATCCCGGAAGAGGTTGAACTTGGATGAGATGAAGCCAACAACCCGGAGCTCCAGCCGAACTCCTCGGAAGAAAGAACAGATCTCCCTGATGGTTTTTGGGCCCTCTATGTGGATGGTTCTTCCAACATGTTAGGTGCAGGCGCGGGCCTGGTCTTGGTCAATCCAGATGGAGTTATCATGGAGTATGCATTACGCTTCGAATTTTCTACGACAAATAACAGAGCAGAACACGAAGCTCTGATTGCGGGACTAAGGATCGCCAAAGAGTTAGAAGTAGATCGACTTCAAGCCTACAGTGACTCCCAATTAGTAGTGGGATAAGTCAGCAGAAATTATGAAGCTCGGGAGGATAGTATGGCCAAGTATCTAGAAAAGGTAAGGGAGATCATCCCTACCTTCGGCAGCTTTAATATCAGGTAGATCCCAAGAGCAGAAAATACCAGGGCCGACCTTCTCTCCAAGTTGGCTACACTGGCCCTGACCGAACTGCCTAGAGAAGTCTTCTTCGAAGTTCTGAAGTGCCCAACTATGGAAGAATCACAGCTTGTGATGGAGATCAGCCATGAACCCAGTTGGATCGACCCCCTGGTTGCATACCTCAAGGATGGGGTCCTTCCTCCTGATGCAGAAGAAGCTCAGAAGCTTAGGAACCAGGCCTCCCGATATATCCTTTACGAAGGCAAGCTATACAAAAGGTCGTACTCTTTGCCCCTCCTGAAATGCCTCCAGCCTTCTGAAGCCAACTTCGTCTTGAGAAAGGTACATGAGGGAGTCTGTGGAAGTCATCTGGAGGTCAGATCTTTATCCCACAAACTGCTCCGACAAGGCTATTACTGGCCTACCATGTACCATGACTCCGTCGAATATGTCAGAAGGTGTGATCAGTGTCAGAGATATGCAAATATCCAGAGGCAACCTACCTCCGAGCTTACACCATTGAGTGCCCCATGGCCGTTTGCGCAATGGGGAATGGATATCCTCGGACCTTTTCCCATGGCATCCGGACAACGAAAGTTCCTCCTGGTGGCAATAGACTATTTCACCAAGTGGGTCGAGGCTGAACCTTTGGCAAAAATCACAGAAGCTAAAGTGCAGGATTTCGTCTGGAAGTCAATTGTCTGTAGGTTCGGCCTACCCAGAACCCTCATTACTAATAACGGGCAGTAATTTACTGGAGCAGGATTTACTGAATTTTGTGAGGACCTAAACATCTCCCATAACTTCACTTCGGTAGCCCATCCGCAGGCAAACGGCGAGGCCGAGATGACTAACAAGACTCTGTTGCAAGGAATCAAGGCGAGACTTGAAAAAGCAAAGGGAACTTGGGCAGATGAGCTTTATCACGTGCTGTGGGCATACCGAACTACCCAGAGATTACCCACGGAGGAGACCACCTTTGCCCTGACCTTCGGGATAGAGGTCGTGATCCCGATTGAACTCAAACTCCCGTCGGTGTGAGTCGTGGCATTCGACAAGCAGCGCAACCCACAGGATCTCAAGGCCAACCTCGACTTGTTACAAGAAAAATGAGAGACAGCTCAAGTTCGGATGGCGGCTTACAAGCAGAAAGTAGCTCGCTACTACAATTTTCAGGTCAAAAGCAAAGCTTTCAGAGCGGGAGACCTGGTACTTCTGCGAGCCACTGTCTCACAACCTCAGAATCAAGAAAAACTTGTCCCGATCTGGGAAGGCCCGTATGAAGTTAAGGAGGTAGTTCGGCCCGGAACATACTATCTGAAAGAGCTTGGGGGAGTGGAGGTTCCACGACCATGGAATTCAAAAAATCTATGGATGTATTACCAATAACTTTATCTTCAATAAAAATTTTATATTTGCATATTTATCCTTTTAGCATGAGCTTATAACGATAGGAAGTAACTCCCTCATTCAGTCGAAATTAAGTATGTTAGGAACAGGAGGAGAACCACATCCTAACACGAGCAAAGTCGAAGGCCCGGTTACTTAAAGATCGGATGGGAGGAGAGGCCCTTGCAACGGCCTTTATGTGCCCCCACAGCCTTGTTAAGAATAGGAGGAGAACCTCGTCCTAACATGAGTAAGGTCGAAGGTCCGATTACTTAAAGATCGGATGGGGGGAGAGGCCCTTGCAACGGCCCTTATGTGCCCCCACAGCCTTGTTAGGAACAGAAGGAGAACCTCGTCCTAACATGAGCAAAGTTGAAGGTCCGGTTACTTAAAGACCGGATGGGGGGAGAGACCCTTACAATGGCCCTTATGTGCCCCCACAGTCTTGTTAGGAACAGGAAGAGAACCTCGTCCTAACATGAGCAAAATCGAAGGTCCGATTACTTAAAGACCGGATGGGGGGAGAGGCCCTTGCAACGGCCCTTATGTGCCTCCATAGGCTTGTTAGGAACAGGAGGAGAACCTCGTCCTAACATGAGCAAAGTCGAAGGCCCGGTAACTTAAAGATCGGATGGAGGGAGAGGTCCTTGCAACGGCCCTTATGTGCCCCCATAGCCTTATTAGGAATAGGAGGAGAACCTCATCCTAATATGAGCAAAGTTGAAGGCCTGGTTATTTAAAAATTGGATGGAGAGAGAGGCTCTCGCAGCGGCCCTTACATGCCCCCACGGCCATGTTAGGAATAGAAGAAAAATCTCATCCTAACATGAGCTGAAACTGATCGTCGAGAACGAGAGAAGAACCTCGTCCTGACGCAAACAAAGACTCGATCGATCAAGATCAGACAAAGAGGAAAGCCTCCTCAATGGCTCCTCTACACTCTCACAACCCCGTCAAGAGCAGAGGGAAGACCCTCACTCGAACACAAAAGAAGAGGGGAGATGAAAAGAGAAAGTGACGAACTACCCCAGCGATAAGTGAAAAACAAACTATATCGAAGACCCGAGGGACCTCGTCTCAACGAGGAAAGATACTCCTATCAAAAAACCCTTAGCCACTAAAAGAAAACTCAGCACAGGCCGAGGAGAAATCGACTTCCTCAAAATAACGAGAAGTTCGGATCTCCAAAGCTCGAGCACTAGGAGGAAGCGTCAAACTCAAATAGCCTCAAAGAGACCTACGGTCACGAACGGTCGACACGACGACGATCGAAAATCTTCAAACAACATCGACATCGAACAAGACAAAAGATAAAAAAAGTTCGATAAATAATAACTCAAAGCAAGAATAGACGAGGAATCACAAACAACACTGATGCCAAGTAAGACGGAAGACAAAAGAAGTTTGGCAAACAATAATTTAATATAAGAATAGACAAGGTAATGAAAAACTTCCTTTTCATTTCATTAGTAAAGTGTACATTACAAAGTCTTGAAGGTCAAAGAGAGAAACAACAAGAAAGGAAAGGAATACAAGGCGAAAGAGCTCCAAGAAAGCTCGGTACTATCAGACTTCAAACTCTCGATTTCAGCCACCGTCGAGGATTGCTTTAAGTACCCGACTTCTTCTTCTAACCCTCCCTTTTGGATTGACAATTAATCCAGCATTATCTTCAAAGTACATGTAGACGCTGTCCTTTTTGCACCATGGCTTGCGCTGCCTCACGATGACGGCGGGCATGACCTTCTTCCTGAGGTCGGGTTTCTCCTTCTTTCTGACTTCTCCTTCCAGTCTCCCTTTGGCTTTCCCCCTCCACAGGATTGGGAAGTACTCGCGCTCGAGGATGTATCACAAATGCGGGCTCTGGGCAATCAAGGCGAAATGCAGTCGGATCTGTCTCTTCTACCCTCGCCTTCTTCGCCAACCCAGAAGCTGCAGTGCCTTCCCTCTTGTGGGCTTTGAGACTCTTGGCTGACATCCAAACCGCATCCACGTCCATATCGACAATGAAGAAGAGACCGAAGGAACTCCCGTACAAAGTGAGATCCCCGGAGGGGAGAGGCGGGTTTAAATAGGCGACGGGGTCTGGTGTAATAATGACTACAGGACTCCTCTGACCAGTCTATAACCGCCGCGTGGCCCACTCACTGTGGCAAGTAGCTGGAGGTGGCCGACAGTTGGTAAAACCATTATTACTCCGTACTTGGGGCAGCGCTCCAGTGAGAATTCTAAAAAGAAAAATTCTTTTTCGAAGGGGCTGCAGTCCAGCATGCCGAACGTCAAAATATCTGACAACCATCGAGTACGAAAATCGAGAGGAGAAATTTCGATCGTGAAAATTTTTCTGTACTTCATTCAAAATCTGAACTCGAAAGTAGGAGGACTGGTGTTGGGTATAAAATACCCTTCGGTCAAAGTTTGTAAAGGACCGGGTCTTCCAGGACTTTTCCAGCTTCCGATCTTGTGTGGCGTCTCTCTGGACCCCTTCGACCGTCCGAGCTTCTGGACTTCTCTGACAATGAGCCTCTCCATCCATCTACCGGGCCGCTCCACAGGCTCTCTAGGCCTCACTATTAGCCGACCTTCTACAGTGATCAACTATTTTTCGAACTTCTTTCAGACTTCATCAATATCCGAACTTCTCCAACAATGAGATTTCTATAGTAATCAGACTCCGTCCAAGTTTCTACGATGGTCGACTACCTTTAGGATTCCAACCGAGCTCCGACGAGAGTCAAACTTCTACTACGAGCGGTCTACTCCGAACTCCTACAGCGGACGGTCTATCCCGGATCTCTACTGTAAGCAAATTATATTCGAGCCTCTACTGTAAACATATTTCTTCCGAACCTCTATTACAAGTAGACTTCAGCCGAGCTTCTTCGTAGCCGGATCCTAGACGAGCTTCCACAATGGGGTAGGACCCACCGGCCATGTCACCACTCTGAGCTCCCACGACAACTGATCTTCGATCGAGCTTCTACAATAAGTGGTCTCCCTTCAGCCTTCTACAAGAATCAGACTCCGTCCGAACTTCCATAGCGGATGGATATCGGACGAGCTCCTACAACGGACAAACTCCGACAGCTGGATTTTTACAACGATCGATCACCTCCGATGTCTGCCGAACCTCTCCAATGCCATCCAAGGTCCACCACCGACCGACCCTCCACCAGATTCCTCATGAAACCAGACTTCTCTAGTGGATAATCTTCAGACGAGCTTCCACATCAGGCAAATCCCAGATGGCCTTCCCTAGCAACCGAACTCCTACCAGACTTCACCAATAGAAAGTCTCCATCCGAGCTTCTACAGCAGATGACTCCTGCCTGTGATATCAGCGTCAAAGGCATCCGACAATAGTAGACTCATCAGCAGCCTCGAAAATATCTGAGCCTCTCCTAGATCGACAGGATAGAGAGCCATTCCGCTCCATCAGATATCCCAGCCGAGCTCCAACCGACAGATCCAAACTCTCTGGTAAGTCACGACAGTGGCCAGTACCCTGCTCCACTCTCTGCAATGGATTCTGTGTGGCTCCACCATTCTCTAGCAAGTCACGACAACGGACACCACTCCACTCTCCGTAACAAACTCCACGTGGCCCTGAACGATCCCTGCCGCCACTACTCTCCGTAACAAACTACAGACGGCTCTGAACAGCCCACTACCAAGCGGTTACAGACATCGCTGTCAATCAGTTACACACTCCATCTAGAAAAAGGGACCCCCAGATACGTTTTTCTCTAAGCTCAAAACTCTATCTCAAAACTCTGCTAAAATTTTCACTCGAGCACTCCATTTCTGTTGAAGCAGAGTACTGACTTAAGCATCGGAGGGTCTTGTCGGAGTACTCCCAACTCCGATTTAGACTTTTCTTGCAGGTCTCGATGGTGGCTGCGGTCATCTCGACTCTAGCAACTCCGACTTCGATGGAATTCTGCACCAACAGTAATATTTTTTATGAAAATAATAAAGTTGCAAATGATTTTATCATTAACGGTCTTTATCAGTTACATGTTGATATGTATCTGTATTTAATATCGAGCAAAATATGAATGCCATAAGAATTAAAAGGCCTAGAGATAGTCTAAATAATAGGTATCTGTGGCACCTAAGGCTAGGTCATATAGCGGAAGACAGGGTTAACAAATTGGAGAAATTCAGACTGTTGAGTCCGTTGGCTTTCGAAGCATATCCAGTTTGTGAATCATGCCTTCAAGGCAAAATAACCAAGCTTCCTTTTGTGGGACATGGGGAAAGGGCCACGACCTACTTGCCCTAGTACATACGGATATATGCGGCCCATTTGATGTGCCGGCTAGAGGCAACTACGTTTACTTCATTACTTTTATCGATGATATGTCTAGGTACGGGTATGTATTTCTAATGAAACACAAGTCTGAAGCTTTTGAAAGATTCAAAGAATTCAGACATGAGGAAGAAAAACAAATAAGAAAGCCCATTAAGGTTCTTCGATCAGATTGAGAAGGTGAATATCTTAGTCGGGAGTTCCTAGACTATCTTAAGGACAATGGTATAGTCTCTCAATGGACTCCACCTGGAATGCCTCAACTTAATGGGATTTCAGAACGGAGAAATCGGACCCTATTAGATATGGTCCGCTCCATGATGAGCTTCACGGACCTCCCTGAATTTTTTTGGGGATATTGTCTCATGACAGCAATTTATGTATTGAATAGGGTTCCCTCTAAAATCATTCCTACCACATCATATGAGATATAGCATGGAAGGAAGTCAAGTCTGAATCATCTCAGAATTTGGAATTGTCCGACTCATATCAAGAGACAGCAGGCAGACAAGTTAGAGTTCAGATCTTTTAAAGCTCGATTTATAAGATATCCTAAAGAGTCATTAGGATACTATTTTTATATTCTGAAAGACCACAATGTGATTGTGAGTCAAAATACTATTTTTCTTGAAAAATAGTTTATTCAAGATGGTGGCATTAGAAGAATAATTAAACTCAAGGAGAATGTCTCCCAAGAGCAACGAGCTAAAGAACCTGAGGAACCAAATCAATTAGAACCAGTCCTAACATAACCTCTTCCATCTCGTAGATCGACTAGGGTTTTTCGTCCTCCTGAAAGGTACTTAGGTACTATACAAGAGGATGTAGAGGAAATATTTCTCACGGGAAATGGGGTTCATGGTGATGATCCCAAGACCTATGATGAGGCGATATCAGATATCGACTCTGAGAAATGGTTAAAGGCAATGAGATCAGAAATTGACTCGATGCACTCAAACCAAGTCTGGACCTTGGTAGATCCACCTGAAGATATTGTACCTATTAGGTGTAAACGGATCTTCAAGAGAAAGATAGGTCCAGATGAAAATATGGAGATATTCAAGACTAGACTCGTAGCGAAAGGTTATAGTCAGCGCGAAGGTATTGACTATCAGGATATCTTCTCGTCCATAGCCATGCTAAAATCCATCCGCACATTGCTTGCTGTTGCAGCCTATTTCGATTATAAAATATGGTAGATGGATGTGAAAACGACGTTCTTAAATGGACATCTTGAGAAAGATATTTATATGGAACAGTCACTTGATTTCATATCCGGTGATGATGATCACAAGGTCTGCAAGCTACAAAGATCCATTTATGGACTTAAGCAAGCATCTCGGAGCTGGAATACTCATTTCAATAATGTGATCAAAATATTTGGTTTCATCAAGAATGAGGAGGAACCATGTGTGTTCAAAAAGATCAGTGGGAGTGCGGTTGTCTTTCTCGTATTGTACATAGATGACATCCTCCTAATTGAAAATGACATTCCCATGTTGACCTCAGTCAAAGTATGGTTGTCTAAGGAGTTCTCTATGAAAGATCTAGGAGAGGCATCCTTTATACTGGGTATTAAGGTCTATAGAGATAGACCAAATAAAATGCTCGGACTTTCACAGAAGATGTACATAGAGGAGGTTCTAAAAAGGTTTAGCATGAAAAACTCCAAAAGAGGTTTAGTACCTTTTAGACATGGCATTCATCTCTCCAAGAAGATGTGCCCTAGCACACCTGAGGAGATTGAATGCATGAGCAAGATCCCTTATGCTTCGGCAATAGAGAGCCTCATATATGCCATGCTATGTACACGACCAGATATAGCCCATGCTGTGAGTGTCACAAGCAAATATCAGTCGAATCCAGGCGAAGAGCACTGGACTTCTGTGAAATGTATCCTTAAGTACTTGAGAAGGACTAAGGATATGTTTCTAGTCTTTGGGAATGGAGAACTCCAGATTCAGGGATATACAGACTCAGACTTTATATCTGATATAGATGATCAAAAGTCGACATCTAGGAGTCTGTTCATTTGTAATGGTGGTGCAGTCAGCTGGAAGAGTTTCAAGTAAACGGTGATTGTTGATTCCACCATGGAGGTAGAGTACATTGCTGCATCGGAAGCTGCAAAGGAGATTTTCTAGTACAAGAAGTTTGCCGCAGAGCTTGGAGTGATGTCATCGGATGCCATACCTCTTTACTACAAAAATAATGGCACCATAGCCCTAGCTAAGGAGCCAAGATCTCACCAGAAGTCCAAGCACATCGAGCGATGATTTCATTTGATCTGTGATTATCTTGAAAAGGGTTATGTCGAGGTTAAGAGAGTCGACTCCACAGACAATGTGGCAGACCCGCTGACTAAGCCATTGGGCCAGCAAAAGATCGAAGCCCACCTTGAGAAGATGGGACTTAGATATGTAGCCAATTGGCATTAGGTCAAGTGGGAGTTTGTTAGATATGTGCCCTACATACCAGATTGGCTGACACATTCCTGTACAAATCTAAGGGCAAATTTATAATTTTGACTATAAATCAATAAATGGATTATTCTTCTATCATATTGTGTACATTGTGTTTGTGATACATCCTTTGAGTTAGTAGGAATGTCAATTCATATTTTCAAGAGTTAAAAATTTAAGGCATGAATTTATATAACTAACTCATAAACAGCTCCTGACCATAGGATCATCACGAGGATGATGATCGATCTGAAAAGTTAGTGTACGATCGCTTCCTTAGGATAGATGTGTCTTGAGTCTACGGTGTGGAGACACCAAAGCGAGAGTACAGATATTCATTGAGAATGAGAGTACTGAGCGTGACCACCTCGAGCAATCATAAGGAAGTCTACCTTATCATCGATGACTAGCTCGATGCTGCAGTTGTGTGTCTAGTTTTTTGACCTGAGGTGCATCGACAGTTCACCTTGAGTGTATTATAGTTTGACTACACCATAACTCGATCTCCTAGCCATTCGAATTCTTGAGGTGTATGTTGGCTGTAGCATATTCATTGTAAGAACTAGGTTGCACCAAGATGGGATCTATCAACCTCGGTAGATGAGAGGAGTAGTCCTATGATGATCAAAAGATCGAGTCCTTAAGTCCATGGCCATGGCAGAGTGAAATAATAGAAAAAAAGTTTTCCATTGGGGTTTCACATCGAACTCGGATCGATCGATTGATTCATATGACTGATGTTGGGTTTGACGAGTTCATCTTAACCCTAATTCAATCAGGACTCATGATAGAGGAACTCAATCACATAGGTAGCTACACCGAGAGGTTCGTCTTCAGTTCTGATGGGTTGTCATCACATACTGCTAGGTGTCACTAATGGATTTTGGGTGCAATTAGAATGATATTGATGATCGATCATTTTAATTATCTGAATCAGAAGAGTTCTGGTCCATCGAAAGGAGTTTCGATGATGTCGATGATGAGATCACGACATATCTCATTACCATACAGAATTGAACCTAACTAGGTCACACAAACAAGGGTTAGGGTCTGGATATCATCAATTGGGCTAACCTAATTGATTTGGATAAGATCCAATTAGGTTCAAGAAAATTGTGCTAGCACACGATTGAGCCTAACTTTCTCCTCGTGTAATCTTTTCTATCTCTACTGAGCCAAATATGATTTGACTCATCCAGAAAATCTTGAAAAGATTTCTCTCAATCTAAATAAAGCTTGTCCAGCTCAAAAAAGGCTTGTTTTAAATATCAGATAATAAAATTAGATCTAACAGACATTAGATCTGAAATAGCGTAGGATAAAATTTTTAAATTATTCTGCCCTAGATTTGATAAAATCTGGAAGATCCTACAAAGAAAAAAAATAGTTTTTCCTTCAACTCGATCCCTACTAAATCCATACTGAGGTCTGTGATGACGAATGGAGTCCAACGAGCCCAAGATTAGTTCAAACGAAGATCGGATGAAGGAGATACACTCGATAGAAGATGGCACAAAAATCAAAGCAGTGGTAGACCGGTGGAGGCCGACGGTAGTGTGGACCAGGCCCAGCAGTCAGGCCAGCAGCATGCTGGGCCGCGCCTAAGCCTAATGCAGGCACCAGGTGGGCACGGCCCAGGCGGGCACACCCCAGGCGTGGCCCGAGCCCAGGCAGCACCCGCGAGATGTGTGCAGCACCGGAGTGGGCACATGCAACCGTGCATGTGGGTGCCTGGTAGTATCCCGATCCATGGTGGATCGGGTGGTGCATGGTAGGATGCACGGACCGAAAATTCATTTCCCATGCGGTTCTCACGGTCCACGGTGGATCGACGGGCATTTTGGACTGATTTCTCGCAATCTATGGGGGTTTTTATGGACCAAACGCATGATCGAATGGCCCAGTGAGTGAGTGATCACGATCCAATGGTGAAATGGCTTGCTATGTGCTATCAGGAATCCAGATTCGTGTAGGAATCGATCTGAGGTCTTTAAAAGACCCTGTGGCAAAACAGAGAGCGGATCGGGGCAGTGGTGTGTTCGGCCAAGGATCCAGAGTAGTAGCAGACTGAGAGAAGCCGACAGAGAGCAAAGGTAGGGATACTTCAGGTAGACTATCAGGCAGCAGATAGTGGTCGCTTCAGGGGTTCAGGGAGGTCTTCCTAAAAAGAGAGTTTTTGTGAGGGAGAGCTTCTTGTGAGAGAGAGATTGAGTGTACGATAGTTGAAGGTGTGATCTTCTCTTGTAATTTTTTTTTTTTTATAGTGAAGCTTGCATGTCCTATAGAGGTGAATCTTTTGGCTAATCCACGTATTTGATTGTTTCTATTTTATTTTTTCTTTCTTTCTGCTGCGACGCGTGGTATCGAAAAGATCCTATGAAGATGGTGTTCTGGCCAGATATCTCCAACATAGAGAACTTATAGTTGTGCAGTAGCAGCATGCTAATGGATAAAATCTCAACAACAATCTATATGCCCATGTGCCATGCTAATGACCCATCTAAACCTGTCAACCATGCTGAAGTTTCCACATGCCCTAGTATTCTGCAATGCCTTAATAATATATCCTAAACAAACTATTGCCCTTGCAATTCTCTAACGTCCATCAATACAGAGAAGCTCATGACAAGTTTGGATGTCAGAAAAATGAAACCAAATGCCTTAAAAAACATACATAATAGATAACAGATAACCTGTAAGTTCTTTTGATTGGCAAGCTATGCATTGGATAAGGAAAGCTTTGTCATCCAGCAATCACAAAGCCAGTTTGTCACTTAGGAACCCACTCAAAGAAGCGTATCTTTGACATGCATAAATACAAGCAAACAAGCATATAAACAATGCCACAGGCTCCTAATTTCCACTACTCTAGCTAGAGCTACTAGTCAATCAGCACATTCAAAACACATTGAATAAATGGATTAAAAATAAAATATTGAAAATATGTATATAGGTAGATCAATGTAAACATCTCTAATCAAGGCAAAGAAGAAATATTTTTCTGATAAAGTTAAGTAGGCATTTCCTCAAATACCTTTCTTGTCTATTTAGATATATATATATATATATATATATAGAGAGAGAGAGAGAGAGAGAGAGAGAGAGAAAGAGAGAGGAAGAGACTTAATAGTGATCCGGATTGACGTGAAGAAGATGGGAGTCAGGAGATGGAATGGAGCTAAGGAGGTCATAGGAGATGAATATAGGCAAGCCCTTCCTCATGGAGAATAGAAGAGATGGGGGCTCGATGGGCGTGGAGCAGCTAGGGAACTAATATGGAGTGGGGGGATTGTTGGTCACCGGAGCAAAGTCATCGAAGCAAGGGGAGAGCAGCCATGAGATCCACTAGAGTCAAGGGTTTCTCACCTTTTTTTTTTGTTTGAGAGAGTCTATAGGGTTTTTTAGGGGACGGAAGCAACAGATTTACTTGGTAAAATAATTAAATATGAGGGATAATTTAAAAAATAATTTGTTGAATGCTAAAATAGATTTTGAATCCAGAAGAGTCTTCGCAATGGGCTTTAGAGTGATTGGACCATTCCCATTCCATCTTTGAATCAAAATCAGAATGGGGCTCCCTCAAACCAAGTGGCTAGAATAGAAGTCATCCATTTCAATTTTCGTTACAGACCTCCATTCTCTTTAATCAAGCATCCTCTAAAAATATTTAATTGTATTTGTCACATATACCAAATTAGCCCTTAAATGGCTAAATGCTCGTCACATTGGACATAACTAACTGGAAACTCAACACCAAGTCGGACCAAAATGTTGCCGTTATATACTTATGCTTGGAGTATTTATTGCAGGTTAACTGAACCAAATCAAAAGAACTAAATCCAAAGAAAAATAAAACCGATCATTTAACCATCAAAGCATTGATCAAAAGTTTGATTCTTGGGACCTAGTTTTGATGACAGTTAATTTTATGTAGTAAGACTATGTGTACAAGGATGTTTGCGGAACATTGAATCGAGGATTCAAATTGAAAAACACAGAAGTGGCACTCAAATAAGAAGACGATAACTTTGGGGACATAGTTTGTCCCAATCCATAGAGCAGTAGTGTCAAAGGATTTTGAGCTTTGGAGATACAAGTTTAAGGGACTGGTGAGTCTTGATCAAATATGCCAGGCCTAGTGAGGTAAATCGGGCCAACAATGGTTCTGACCCAATTGGACATTCCCAGCTCATCTAAAGGATTTTGTTATAGCTTTTTGTAAACCAATGGGCCCAATTTCGATGAAGAGAGTGAGATCTCCAATTCACAGCCCAATATTAAATGATTGGGCCGCGGGTTCTATGAGCAGGCTATCATTACAGGGTCAAGGGGATCCAGAATGTTGGAAAATGCTCAAAAGCAAAAGACAGTCCAAGTTTCTCATGAGCGCCCCGTTCTGAATATGCATCGCGTTACTACAAAATTTTTTGTCTTCTCATCCAAACTTACTCAAAATGATAGTTCCAGTGATGAGATGATGCCTGTTAATGAGACAGGTCTTTTGATGAGCAGCTTAAGTCCGCCTATGGAACTGCTGGTACTGTGCATCAAAAGTGGTTCAAGATTGGGGAAGTTGAAATCCCCAATTCAGGAACATGATATGGTTGTTGTTTTACTTAAAGAATCTCTTCATTCAAATCCATTGTTCCAAGATTCACTGGTGGGAATGAACCATAATGAGGATGGTGGCAAAATTCCAATGGATGATTTATCTGATGCAAATGTTTCTTCTCCAGGGAATAATATATCATGAAGATCCTTTTGTGGAATTATAGAGGGGTAGGTAAACCCTCTTTTATGTTATATAATCCTTATATTTATATGTTTTTTGAATCAAAATTGTCTAGACATATCTTAGAGTTGGTTCTAGGATGTCTTCCCCAATATTGGGGATCTTTTGCTATTGAATCCTGGGGCTTGAGGGGTGGTATCATTGCTATTTGACAACAAGGCAATATCAAGATTGATGTTTTTAATAACTGTATACACCAGGTTGTGTTATTGGGAAACCACCATGGGTGTTGTTAGCTCTGTATGCAGTTTTTTGGAATGAAGCTTCTATTTTATTGGACCAAGGTTACCTACACTGATTATGGGTGGTTTTAATTATATTGCTGGTCTGTTGGAAAAAAGGATGGCAAAACCTTTTACTGAAAAAATTGCAGTTAGAGAATTTCGAAAATTTGTTTTAATGGCTTTTTTTGATCTTAGATATATAGGTACTCATTATACCTATTGTAGTAATCGGAAATGTCGGGTAAGAGTATAGGAGCATATAGACCGAGTTTTTGCCATTGCTAATTGGATTCCGTAGTTTTCAGACCATCGAGAGTACCATTTACCACGTATTGCTTCTGATCATTACCCTTTGTTATCAATACTGATTTAGATGTTACTTGTAAGCCCCCTTTTCAATTCGAGAAATTTTGGGTATAATTTTCATGGTCTTGGAAAGTTATTTGTAGTGCCTGGAATATACTTGTTAGAGGAGATGTTGTGTATAGGGTAACTCATAAATTAGAACTTACTAAGAGGATGTTGAAATTCTGGAACAGAATTGTTGTGGGTAATATTTTTAAGAAATTAGAAGAACTGAAGGTTATTATTTAAGATCTGCAGCAAAAAGATTGTGATGGTGATGGTTTATTCTCATCGAAATAAGTATGCTCCATGCTATCCTAGCCCAACATCATTCTATTTTGAGATTGCAAGACATTTTTTTGGAGACAGAAGTCTAGAGTGTACTAGATTAAAGAGGAAGATGATAATAAAAAAATTTTCACCATGCAACTATTTTGAGAAGAAAATGGGAATAGGATTTGTTTCCCAAAGGACAGCAATAGGAATGTTTTAAAGGATGCAACTGCTATTCAATCTGAATTATTATAGTTTTTTAGAATCAAATGGTCAGAAATGGACGATATTGTTGTCGAAGTTGAGACTCACAACCCACCATATGTTAGTCTCTCTGGCACAGACAATGATTATTTATTGAGAGCGGTGGATGATAAGAAGATTGAGCAGACTTCGTGATCTATGTCTAGTGACAGGGCTCCAGGTGCTAATAGATTTCCTCTATAATTTTTAAAATTTTATTGGTCTACTGTCTTTAGGGACATTGCATGGTAGTGAAGCAATATTTTATTTTGCATTCTATGCCTCAATCTATACTATTATCACTTTAGTTCCTAAAAGACCTCATGCCTTTTTTCCTTTGCATTATTGTCCAATTAGCTTATGTACAACTTTATATAAAATTTTAGTAAAGTGTTTGGCCCCCAAAAAGCAATATGTTTTACATCCTATAATCAGTTTGAAGCAAGGTGCTTTTATAAAAGGTCGAAGTATTTCTGATAATATCCTAATAACTCAAGAGATTATGTATGACTTGCAGAAGGCTTCACCTAGGAGGGACTTGCAAAGGGCTTCACCAAGGAGGGGATATATGGCAATTAAACTGGATATAGAACAAGCATATGATCGGGTTCAATGAGATTTCTTATTTTTGTGGGTTCACCGTATGGGATTTCATGATAGTTGGATTGAGTGGCTTCAAGTTTGTGTTGTTTATCTGTCATTTGCTATTTAAATTAATAAGACTCCATCAGTTACCTTCTTTTCTTCCATGGATGTGAGATAAGGCTATCCTCTCTCTTCTTATTTATTTGTTATTTGTTCTAGTGTTTTATCCATAATGCTTAGACAAGTCGTTTTGATGAACTCTGTCATAGTTTATTGGCCTTGTCAGACAAGTGTTAGTTTTTCTCATCTTCTTTTTACCGATTATTGCATCCTATTTGTCCATCCTACTTTGAGTAATGCAGCTATGGTTTTTGGGATTTTATTGGATTAGTGCAGGGTGTTAGGTTAGAGAGTTAATTTGGATAAATCAGCTATTAAGTTTAGTTTGAAAGTTAATATGTTAATGATGCATAATCGTTGATAGCATCAAAAATAACTCTACTCACTACGTAGGTAGGATGAGTCGAGATCGTATCCTCAGGGACCTTGGGCTAAGTTGAAATTGCAAGGTAAAAGAAAGAAGCGTTGTTTTTGATTTAGAAAATAAATTATCGTAAAATTGAGGTAATTAAAAAAATAAAGAGCTCGGGAGTTTTGAATTAATTTGCACTAGCAGAGTTGTATCTCTTTTTTAACTAAATAGATGTGATTAATCTTAGGAAAAATACCTGTCTTTCCTCGACACGCTCCGTACCCGTAGATCACGGCGCGTCTCCGGAAAGTACTAGGTAACCAACTCTTCTTTCCTCGGTACGCCCCGTATCCGTAAATCACGACGCGTCTCCGGAAAGTAAAAGTTGTTCCTAATATTAATCTAACAAGAAAGCATAAATAAAAGTATATGATAGGGAGCAAATAAAGAACTCATGACAATTTAAATAAAAAGCATAATCTTTATTGCATATAAAGAAATACAGGAAAGTTTAGAACAATAAACCATCTCTGTGTCGTTACAAAATTTCTTCTCCACTCCCGAGACTGCTAGCCTAGCTGCTCATGAAGTAGTCCCTTTCTATTCTTCTATGCAAGGTTCTAGAAGAATTTCTAGGCTGCCCCTCCAATGAGAGTACAAAAGTCTTTTTATAGGTGTTAAGAGGAAGGAGTTTTACATGATTTTTCGATGTGGGACTAAAAAAAATACAAATCTTTCAATACATTTCTAAATATTATTTTTTTCCTTATTTTGAACTTGTCTGCAGTGCACCCACACCCGCGTCAGCGCCCATCCCGCATCCACGCCGCATCCCGCATGTCCACGCCGCGTCCCCGCATGTCCACGCCGCGTCTCGCGTCCGCACCCACGTTCACGCGCGCTTCCCACGTTCACTTCTTCTTTTGAATTCACGCGCGCCAGATTTTTGTTTTGAATTCATGCGCTCACGTGAAACCATTTTTTGTACATTTAAAAAAAAAACAAAAGTTTATTCATAACGACATCTATATCTTTTTTGGATTCCTTGCATAGTATTTTCATTTTCTATAATATCGGATGCATCTTTTTTTTATTTTAATTTTATTTTAAGTCCAATTTTCTTCAAACTTGAGTCTTTTTGATCTATGAATCGGACTCTTTGTATCGACGATCACCTTTCCTGTAAAACATAGAAAGAAACATCAAATTCTTAATAAATAAGATAAATTAAATATAATTATTTAATTTAAAATACTTAAATTAAGTGTTTATCACACACCCAACTTGAATGTTGCTCGTCCTCGAGTAAAATAGATATATCAGCATTGTGTACCGACTTGATTTTGAATAAAAAGTAGGTTAGGCATCCCAAAAGGTAGATGTTACTTGATCAGACCATTAAAGAGATATTTCATTGGATTATCAATTTGACCCAATTAGTGGCTGAGTATTAACTAAAGAAATTTCAGAGCTTTTCTTTCACCAACTCTCCACTTTACTCTTTAAATCCTCTAACTTAATGGAAAAGAGGTTTATTATCTTCTTACAATTTAGTCCCCTTAACATATATATATTATTATTATTTTTTTTTTTTTTAACATTGCCTACCTTTTTACGCGAACCACAACGCTTACTTAGGCGAAAGGGCCCGGTTACTCAGTAGGAGACCAATGTTGTTTTTCTCTTTTTTTTCTTTTCTTTTTTTTTTTTTTTTAAGGAGAATTTTTGCATACCTCGATCTTTCCATCCAATTTTTCATGAAGCAGATTCTTTATTGAGATCAGTAAGAAGAAGATTGTAGAATCACTCCTAAAATTTGATCTAGTTTAAACCCTACCATTCATTGGATTTTCTTAATAATTTATTCCTCAGTATCTCTAAAATTATCTTGACCGTTAATCATTCATTTATTAGGATGCCTAATTGACTCTTAATCAAAATAAAATTTGAATACACAAAACTAATTATTTCTGACCATACTCGAGGATTTGATTAATTTCCCCCCCCAACTTAATCTATATTGTCCTCAATGGAGTAAGAAAGCAAAGAAAATAAAAGGAGAGAGTGCACCTGGGATAATTTTGCTTCGAAAGTTGAAGATAGCTTTATTGATTAATAGGCTCTTGTTCTAAATTCCTGCAGCTGCGATAAAGTAAAAAAAATATGAAATCATTGGGTTGCCTCCCAACAAGCGCTAAGTTTTACGTCTTCAGCCAAACTGAATTGAGTATTATGGCAGTTTTGGATCCACTAAATCAACAGATTCAATTAATTCTCCATCACTAATTCCATCTATGTAAGGTTTCAATCGCTGACCGTTCACTTTAAAAGTGTTCCCCTGTTTAGGATTTTTGAGTTCTATAGCTCCATGAGGAAATACCTGAGTTACAATGAAAGGTCCGTCCCAACGTGAGCGAAGTTTTTCAGAAAACAAACGCAACCTAGAATTGAAAAGCCAAACTTTTTGATTATGCTCGAACATTTTTCGTGCAATAAATTTATCATGATATGCTTTAGTTCGAGCCTTATAAATTTTGACACTCTCATATGCTTCATTGCGTAGCTCTTCAAGTTCATTTAATTGAAGTCTCCTATTGGAACCTGCATTTTTCATATCAAAGTTAAATTGCCGTATGGCCCAAAATGCACGATGTTCCAATTCCACCGGCAAATGACAAGCTTTTCCGAATACAAGTCGATAGGGAGACATTCCTATGGGTGTTTTAAAAGCAGTACGGTAAGCCCATAATGCATCGTCTAAGCGAAGAGACCAATCCTTTCTATCGGGCCTAACCGTCTTTTCTAGGATATGTTTAATCTCCCTATTTGACACCTCTACCTGACCATTAGTTTGGGGGTGATATGGTGTGGCCACTTTGTGTGAAATATTATATTTTTTCATAAGTACTTCAAAATGTTTATTCGTAAAATGAGTCCCCCCATCACTAATGATCACCCTTGGGAAGCCAAATCGACTAATGATGTTTCGTTGGATAAAACTAATTACAATTTTATTATCATTAGTCCATGTAGCTATTGCCTCCACCCATTTTGATACGTAATCAACTGCCACTAGAATATATTCAAATCCAAATGAGGCTGGAAAAGGTCCCATGAAATCAATCCCCCAAACATCGAAAATTTCTACTACTAAAATGGGGGTCAGCGGCATCATATCCTTCTTGGATAAATTTTCTGTTTGCTGACATCGCAGACAACTTCGGCCAAATTCATGTGCATCCTTGAAAAGCGTTGGCCAATAAAACCCACTCTGCAGTACTTTTGCTGTAGTTTTTCTTCCACTAAAATGTCCCCCACATGCCGAAGAATGACAAAAAGTGAGAATGCTTTGGAATTCACTCTCGGGGACACAACGGCGAATAACTTGGTCAGGACAGTATTTAAATAGTTCAGGTTCTTCCCAGAAATAATGTTTAATTTGCGAGAAAAATCGATCCTTTTCTTGTTTTGTCCAGTGAGAAGGTACTTGTCCTGTTGACAAGTAATTGACAATATGGGCAAACCATGGAGGACGGCTAGAGGAGATTGCGAAAAGTTGTTCGTCAGAAAATTTTTCTTTGACCTCATCTATGCCTATCGTGTGTTCAACTAAGATCCTGGAGATGTGATCAACTACCACATTCTCAGAACCCTTCTTATCTCGGATTTTCAGATCAAATTCTTGTAAAAGAAGGATCCATCTGATCAAACGCCGTTTAGTATCTTTCTTCGAGAGGAGATGTTTCAAAGCCGCATGATCAGAGTAAACTAGAACCTTAGACCCTAACAGATATGAGCAAAATTTTTCAAGGACAAACACTACTGCTAGTAGCTCTTTTTCTGTTGTGGTATAGTTTAATTGGGCATCGGAAAGAGTCTTGCTAGCATAATAGATCACATGTGGCTCCTTATTGATTTTTTGGCCTAAGACGGCACCTATTGCAAAGTCAGAGGCATCACACATAATCTCAAATGGAATGGACCAGTCAGGGGGTTTTATTATGGGTGCTGTTGTCAGGACTGTTCGTAATGTGTTGAACGCTTTCAAACAGTCTTCATCAAAGACAAAAGGTGTATCCTTGGCCAACAGATTGCACAAGGGTCTTGAAATCTTGCTAAAGTCTTTGATGAAGCATCTATAAAATCCGGCATGACCTAAGAAGGATCGTATTTGTCGGACCGAAGTAGGGGGTGGTAGTTTTGAAATGACCTCAACTTTGGCTTTATCTACCTCGATCCCTTTTTCAGAAATAATATGTCCTAATACAATTCCTTTCCGCACCATGAAATGGCTCTTTTCCCAACTTAGGACAAGATTTGTCTCCGTACACCGTTTAAGAACTTTGGAAAGATTATGGAGACAATCCTCAAAGGTGGTTCCAAACACAGAAAAATTATCCATAAAAACTTCAAGACATTTGTCCACCATATCCGAAAAAATGGCCAGTATGCACCGTTGAAATGTAGCGGGTGCATTGCAAAGCCCAAATGGCATACGCCGAAAAGCGAAGGTGCCATAGGGGCAAGTGAAGGTAGTCTTTTCTTGATCATCCGAAAATACAGGTACTTGATTGTACCCTGAATAATCATCAAAAAAATAGTAGAAACTTTGTCCTGCTAACCGTTATAGGATTTGATCGATGAAGGGCAATGAAAAATGATCCTTCCTAGTAACGGCATTCAGTTTTCTATAATCTATGCATACTCGCCATCCAGATAATATGCGAGTTGGAAGTAGTTCACCTTCTTCGTTCTCCACCACAGTAATACCAGATTTCTTAGGTACTACTTGAGTGGGACTGACCCATTTACTATCGGATATGGGGTAGATGATTCCAGCATCTAACCACTTTACCACCTCTTTCTTTACTACTTCATGCATGTTTGGGTTCAATCTCCTCTGCATATCTCGATGGGGTTTGGCATTTTTCTCAAAATGAATATGGTGCATGCAAATGGAGGGGTCAATTCCTTTTAAATCGGTAATGGACCAACCGATAGCCTCTTTATGTTCCTTCAGAATACCAACCAATTGTGCTTCCTGATTAGGGGTCAAGTCTGATGCAATGATTGCCGGAAGGGTGTCATTGAGTCCTAGAAATACATACTTAAGTGTAGCAGGAAGAGGTTTCAATTCTAACGTAGGTGGTGATTCTAAAGATGAGACTATTGGTGTACTGGCTAATGTGGGCAATGGCTCATACTTGATTGTCCATGGAGGAGTGGTTTTATCATGTGGTGTATCTAACAAGATGTTAACTTCTTTCCTATATTCCTCAAAGTCACACACTCCAGAGTGAGCCAAGCAAGTATCTAAGGGGTCTGGTGCTAGAATTATGGGTGTTGCATCTTCTATAATATCTTCTAGTGTATCTACTTCGAAGCAACTATCCATTGATGGTCCTTGGGAAGCACCAAACACATTCAGTCTTAGTTTCTTATTCCCAAATGATACGTCCATGACTTCTGTCCTACAGTTGATGCATGCATTCGCCGTAGCTAGGAAAGGTCGTCCTAAGATAATGGAAATTTGTCTGGGGTTGCCACTTAATTCCATATCAAGAACCAGAAAATCAACTGGAAAGTAAAACTCATCTACCTTGACCAAGACATCCTCAAGCATTCCACGTGGTTCCTTAATTGATCTGTCGGCTAACTGTAATGTGACTGATGTGGGTTTCAGTTCTCCGAATCCAAAAAGTTCATACACCGAACTAGGTAAAAGATTCACACTTGCCCCTAAATCCAGAAGAGCTTTTTCAATGTGATAATCTCCTATAACACAGGAAATGATGGGGGCTCCTGGGTCTTTAAGCTTTGGAGGAGTGGCATGCTGGACGACAGAACTAGCCTGTTCAGTGAGACGTACTTTCTTTGGGATTTGTGATCTAGATTTACGTTTTTGGGTACACAAATCCTTCAAAAATTTGGCATAAGCAGGGACCTGTTTGATTGCGTCTAGAAGGGGAAGATTAATTTGGACTTGCTTAAACAATTCCAACATCTCATCGAGTTTTTCTCCCTTCTTATCTGCAGGAATATGGGCTTTCAGGGCATCCGGAAATGGGGACCTTCCCACTTCTCAGAGTCATGATTGATTTGGCATGTTCAGAAAAAGCTTCTGGGGTATTAGAACTCTCAATCACAAATTGCCCTCTTGGGTTGCTCTCTGGTTAGCTAGGTAATTTTCCTCCTTCCCTCCTACTGAATGCAGTTGCTAGTTGACCTATTTGGGTCTCTAGCTTAGCAATAGATTGCGTGTGGGAGTTAAGGGTCTGATTGTTGACTTCTAATCTTTCTAGTGCTTTCAGGACTTTTTCCTCAAAAGCTGAGCTGTGACCAGTAGTAGACGGTTGAGGAACATTTTGAAATTGATGGTATGGTCCATGCCTATATGTTGAGTCTTGATATTGAGGTCGAGGTGTGGCAGGACCAACCACTGGTTGTGGTCTCCAGGAAAAATTTGGATGGTTTCTCCAGCCGGGGTTATAAGTGTTCGAATATGGATCGTTTCCTGGTCTGCAAGCTTATTGGACTTGCTGAACCTGCTCGTGCACAAACTCAGAAAATTGGGGTGCGGCTGGGCATTCACTAACAAAATGGTTCGGACTTGCACACAATGCACAAACTTCTTGGATTGGATTAGGTGGAATCGGGGATTGTCCAGTGTTTAGAAGACGATCTAATTTTTGGGACAGTTCATCTACCTTTTGATGGATATCTATGGCATTTCCTACTTCATATATTCCACCTCTTTTTGAGTTTAACATGGGTTTATCTCTAATAGAGGCAGACATATGATGTAATGAATTTTCACTTAAAATTTCAAACAGTTGCCATGCCTCATCCTCACTTTTCAGCATAAATGTCCCACCGCATGATGCATCGACCATTTGTCGATGTCTTTCAGAGAGCCCATCATAAAAATATTGGATTAACTGCCACTTGGGTACAGCATGGTGGGGATATTTTCTAATAAGGTCTTTTAATCTCTCCCATGTTTCATGAAACATTTCTCCTTCTAATTGGGAAAAACTAGTTATGGCTTTCCTTATTTGATTAGTTTTTCCTATGGAAAAATATTTCTTGAGAAACTCTCCTTGCAGCTGGTCCCAGGTTGATATAGTCATGGAATCCAAAGTATGTAGCCAGTATTTGGCTTTGTCCTTAAGTGAAAAAGAGAATAATTTCAACCTAAGAGCATCATCGGAGAAGTTGTGAATTTTTACAGTTGAGCATATCTCAAGAAATTCTTCAAGATGTTTATAAGGGTCTTCATTACTAAGTCCATAAAATGAAGGTAACATTTGGATTATACTGGACTTAATTTCATATTGAGTGACCTCCACAGGGGGTACTTGAATACAAGGAGAGTAGGTATATGTGGAAGGAGTAAAGTACTCCTTCAATTGCTTGGGTGGATCTTTCTCCTGATTTCGGTCCATCTTTTTATGTCTGTTGGCTCTAAAGGTTCTTTCTATTTCTGGATCAAAAGGTTGGATTTCTGGTCGTAACGATCTACGGCCAAGCATACACCTTACAATTATACTGTAGAGCACACACAAAAATTTTTTTTTTTAATATATATTTTTATAATAAAGTGAGAAAAGAATGAAGAAAATCTAAAGAGAAGAACCTAAGAATCTTAAATCTATGAAAAGGGAGAAATTAATTAATGTTTAGATGTTAATTGCAATCAACTTAAATAATCATAGACTCTCTATCCTACGGTTAACTTAGATCTGACAGCTCCTAACTTTCAAGATTGCTTTTGAGCACTCCAAGCTCAAGACTGACTAACTGACTCGATCAGGTAAGCGTAAGATGTGGGAGGTTCCCTGCTCGTTGCTTTCCTTAGACACCAACTAAGTTGGCCAGGTCAGTCAACGGAACCAATTGAAAACCACTTTCTTTAACCACTTGCCTTAGACACCGAGCAATTAACCAATCCGTACTCGGTTCAACTCTAGAGCTTTCTCATCCTATTGAGCTCGAAATTCCTAAGGTTGACGTCTAGTTGATTTTAAATTAAGGTCTAGGTTATGCAAATGCAAGGGAGTGATTTGTGGGCCAAGGAAGGGTGATCAAATCCCCACCTTATCTGGTTAATGGGTTATTGCCCTTAAGATCAATTATGGAGATGCAATGCAAAGAAACAAGGTGTCCAATCAGGTTAGAAATTTTTATATTTGAGGTTACGCTATTTTAGTTAAGTGTTATGAAATGTCAGTGGTTTTTTTTTATATAATTTTATCTTTTTATATATATTTTTTTTTAATTTTTTTTTTAATTTTACAAGAAAATAAATTTAAGTGATTAAGTCTAAAAAGCAATAAATCACTGGGCTATGAAAAGTAGCAAATTATTCTAAGCAGCAAAATTCTAAATAGTAAATTAGTTATGCAAGGTAATTCTGTAATTATGCAAATAAGATTATCTAGCTAGAAAGCACTGAAAAAAAATTTAAAATGAGAAATAAAAACTGAAAAGTATTTTTTTTTAAAAAAAAAATTTAAAAAAAAAATTTTCAAAATTTTTTTTTAATTCAACTGTGCCAAGATCCCCGGCAACGGCGCCAAAATTTGATGCGTAGTCGTTGATAGCACCAAAAATAACTCTACTCACTATGTAGGTAGGATGAGTCGAGATCGTATCCTCAGGGACCTTGGGCTAAGTTGAAATTGCAAGGTAAAAGAAAGAAGCGTTGTTTTTGATTTAGAAAATAAATTATCGTAAAATTGAGGTAATTAAAAAAATAAAGAGCTCGGGAGTTTTGAATTAATTTGCACTAGCAGAGTTGTATCTCTTTTTTAACTAAATAGATGTGATTAATCTTAAGAAAAATACCTGTCTTTCCTCGGTACGCTCCGTACCCGTAGATCACGGCGCATCTCCGGAAAGTACTAGGTAACCAACTCTTCTTTCCTCGGCACGTCCCGTATCCGTAGATCACGACGCGTCTCCAGAAAGTAAAAGTTGTTCCTAATATAAATCTAACAAGAAAGCATAAATAAAAGCATATGATAGGGAGCAAATAAAGAACTCATGACAATTTAAATAAAAAACATAATCTTTATTGCATATAAAGAAATACAGGAAAGTTTAGAACAATAAACCATCTCTGTGTCGTTACAAAATTTCTTCTCCACTCCCGAGACTGCTAGCCTAGCTGCTCATGAAGTAGTCCCTTTCTATTCCTCTATGCAAGGTTCTAGAAGAATTTCTGGGCTTCCCCTCCAATGAGAGTACAAAAGTCTTTTTATAGGTATTAGGAGGGAGGAGTTTTACATGATTTTCCGATGTGGGACTAAAAAAAATATAAATCTTTCAACATATTTTTAAATATTATTTTTTTCCTTATTTTGAACTTGTCTGCAGTGCGCCCACACCCGCGTCAGCGCCCGTCCCGCGTCCACACCGCATCCCGCATGTCCACGCCGCGTCCCCGCATGTCCACGCCGCGTCTCGCGTCCGCACCCACGTTCACGTGCGCTTCCCACGTTCACTTCTTCTTTTGAATTCACGCGCGCCAGATTTTTGTTTTGAATTCATGCGCTCACGTGAAACCATTTTTTGTACATTCCAAAAAAGAAACAAAAGTTCAATCATAATGACATCTATATCTTTTTTGGATTCCTTGCATAGTATCTTCATTTTCTATAATACCGGATGCGTCTTTCTTTTATTTTAATTTTATTTTAAATCCAATTTTCTTCAAACTTAAATCTTTTTGATCTATGAATCGGACTCTTTGTATCGGCGATCACCTTTCCTGTAAAACATAGAAAGAAACATCAAATTCTTAATAAATAAGATAAATTAAATATAATTATTTAATTTAAAATACTTAAATTAAGTGTTTATCAGTTAACATGACAAAGAAATAAGAATTATTTACACATTTGAGAATCTAATGGAAGATGAATTATTTGGGTGTGCTTATTTTAGGAAAGAGGTTGACTTTGGCAGATTTCAGCTTGTACCATAGGTTTTGAAAAGAATGGATTGGTGTATGGCAGTGGAAGGTGTTATACATGATGGATAAGATTGCCCTAATTAAGTCAATTTTGTTTGCACCCCTATTTATTTAATATCACATTTGTACAATTTGCAAGAGTGTTCTATTGAAATCAGAAAGCTTAATCAGGAATTTTCTTGGGGGTTATCTGATTCTTCTAGGAAAGTACATTTGATTTCTTGGGACTAAGTTTGTCCTCCTATTCGATTTGGAGGTTTGAGAATCTATTCTTTAATTGCTCAGAGTGATGTTTTGATGGCTAAACATGCTGTGAGATTCATTCTAATCCAAGAGGGGATGTGGGTGTCTCTTATAAGGACAAAGTTTGGTGAGTGGTCATTTACATCTTTCGAAACAAAATAGCTCACTTCTTGGGAAGAAATTATGTTCCATTAATTCTATCTAATCTTAGATGGATTGTGGGCCATGAATTATTTATTAATATGATTGGGGGCCCTTGGATCTGTTCTATTTCCATTGGATAGTGGCCTATGTTGGCTGATGTTGTATCTTTGCAAAACCTTAAGGTTATGTTTGGTAGCTGACAATCTAAAATTATTTATTAATATGATTGGGGGCCCTTGGATCTATTCTATTTCTATTGGATAGTGGCCTATGTTGGCTGATGTTGTATCTTTGCAAAACCTTAAGGCTACGTTTGATAGCTGGCAATCTATCCAGATTGCCAGCAATTTAAATTAGGCCTACCAAATTATTGTGTTTGGTATGCTTTTTAAGTGGTAATCTGAATTGCCTTGGCAATCTAGATTGTCTCCCAAAAAGCAAATCCAGATGATCTTGAGGAGAAGTGGCCATCCAGATTATCATTTCTGTAGTAATCTTACAATACAATTTTGGACGAAATTATCTACATCAAAAAAATTAAACAAAATCCCTCTTTTTCTTCTAGTGAAGCCGCTTCTCTGCTCTCCTCAACCTCTTGCATCACAAACTCTAGCCCCCTTTTTTTTGTTATAATGAATTAATTTTATACTTGTCTCCATATTTTAATATGCAATTTAATTAATATTTTTGCTAGAATATTTTGCTAGATTTTTGAATACTTGAATAAATATTTTATTTTATTTAATTTTTTATTAGGATGATTTTGAGTGTAAGTCATAATATATAGATTTTTAATAGATTTGACTTAGGGGTCTTTTGAAATTTTGATTTTACATTACCAGTAATATAATTGTTATACCAAACATGTCAATCAAGATTCCCAATAGTTTTACTGCAATATTACTTGTGTGTACCAAATACAATAATCAATATTACTGATAATTTAATGATAGTAATCTATCTTACTGGCAATCTAGATTATCTTTCAAGATTATCTGGTGATGCACCAAATGCAAACCTAAGGTGCATGACGTTATGTTGCTTGATGTGAATGTGTGGAATGCTCCAATGATTTATCAACATTTTACTAAGACTTTGATTGAAAGAATTTTGCTCACGCCGCTTTCTGATAGAGATATTTCTAATAGGTTGGGATGGGGTCCTTTGAATAACTTATTGGTTAGAGTTGCAGATTTTTATAAGTATTTCAGATGTGAAGCATCATCAAATAGAAACGTTGGGTGGATCCAGAGGATTGGAGTTCATCCCAGGGTTACCTTATTTTTGTGGAAATTAACATGGAATCACCTTCCATGTTGAAATATTTTATATCAGCGTAGTTTATATATTCCCAATCATTATGACTTTTGTCATGACTCAAAGGAATCTATTGCTCATATTATCTTGCATTGCAGATTGGCGACTCAGATTTAAAGATGGACCCTGATTTCTAATGCTTCAACATTTCCTACGCTTTCTTTAGTTGATTTTCTCTAGAAGATTAGAGAGAGAATACGTAAAGAAAATCAGAGAGTGGAGGTTGTTCTAATGTCATATGTTACATATCAAATACGGAAGCAAGGAATTATCACAATTTTCAAACTATTGTCCAAAATCAAAGATTCATTTTATTGCAAGCTTTGAGCTAGGCCTAAGAATGCTTTCAAAGATATCTTGATAGCTGGGGAAAAGTATGGCTCCTTCTTTGCAAGTCCTGCACCCTGTTAGAGGGTTTGTTTTACTTGGAAGCTACCACTCGCTGATTTTCTCAAGATTAATTTTGATCGCTGTGTGTTGCATAGGAGTGATTTGGATCGAACTAGCTTTGTTACAAGCAGTTCTAGTGGAGTCTTTGTTGTGGCAAGAGGGGTTAATTTGGTTGAGACTGTGGTACCAATGGCTAAAGTTCATATTGCATGAAAAGGTATGTCATATATTTTAAAACTTACTAAAGGCAAATCATATAATTCTTGAAGGATATTCTTTGACGGTTGTTAGATAGTTATTAGGATCTATATCTTTTGAGATTGGTTATCATCCTCTTTGACAGGATTGTTGGGAAATGAGGATCTCTCTACAATCTTTTATAGCCAAACATGTTTATAGAGAGGCTAATAATGTTGTTTAATAGATGGTGATATATATAGCTAAGTTCACAGATTCTATGTTTTGGATGATGTTGTCAGATATTTTTTCTGAATTTTTTATTATTTTATTTATTGATTTTCATGTATTCTTTTTTAGATTAGTTTAATAAATTCATTTTATCAAAAAAAAAAAAAGATTTTGCGCTACTACTCAAATGAAGGACCAAGTAATTCTTCTAATATCATGGATTTTTTGCTTGAAAAACATGTCACGACAAACAGTTAATTGAACTCAAGGCAAAATCTTTAAGGACTGCATACTCTAAGCATATCCTCACTTGCATTTCACAATATTACCACATATGCCAAGATACAATGTTTACTTTTAGGCACCAAATAAACCTTGATGCTGAGGTAGGTAAAGGGTTGGCTGGGTGACAATTTTGAAACCCATGTTGTGATCCAGGTGGTATGCCCAAGGCCCAGGAGACCAAGGCTAAGGCCAAGGTCCATCATTCATGAGGGCTTCATGGAGGCTCTAGGGCTAGTTGGGCCCTAGGTTAAAAGGCTGTGGACCTTTCGGATTCTTGAGGTTTAGGTTATGTGGGCCTCAAGGGACCAACTCTTTATGGGCCACGTCTGGGCCCAGGATAGATGAGATTAGGTCGAGTCATGAGTGTACATGGGTTTGGGTTAACCTAATCTCCCATAAAGTTGGTCAAGGGAGTTTTGGGTTTGGGTCACTTGACCCTGTGTTTATATATACATGTACTTGTATAGGTTTGATGAAGCCAAAGGAAATACAAGACTCTTTCTCCCAAGTCTCTCTCTCTCTTCTCCCTCTCTCTCCAGCAATTCTCCATGCCTCAGGAGCAAGAAACCCTAGGGTTTCTTGCCGCCAGTCCATAAAAGGAAAGAAAAGAAGGGGAGGCGCTAGCCCCCTTCCCCTTTGTGCCGCCAACCAGATTCCTCTCTCCCTCTCTTGCAGCCACCCAAGCATCAGGTCCAGGACCTGAAATCTCTTGCGAAGAGGTTGATACAAGTTTCTCTCAGATCTGGAGTTGATTTGAGATCGTTTGAGGCGCGGGTGAGATCTCCATCAACAGATCTACAGAAAAGGCTGCAGCAGGACAAATCTATAAGGTCTGTCTCCATCTACCTTCTTCCCTATCTAGAATATCCCAATTTGAGATCTACGAATTGGAGGACCTCAATCCAGGCCTGATCTGGTTGGGTACCAGATCTTAAATTTTTTATAGGTGATTTCAGAGGCGTTCTTCATCTGGAATGAAAGGCTGACGAAGAAGACAACAACCAGGCTGATTTCATCAAGGGCCTTCAATCGAGTCCAGAAGTCTCTAGATCTATTCGTTGCTGGTTCCGCTGCACCCAAGGTCCATGGGAGGAGCCGGGATCGTGCTCCAATAGTTGGTATCAGAGCCACGATGGTGAGGAAGCGGTTCCAAGCACGAGAAGTTGAAGATCCCAAGTGCTGAAAATTTTCAGTAAGGTACCATCAAGGTATATTCTACACTTCTTGATTTTATATTGCTTGTTTAGCTTGGATCCAGTCATGGGCAGCAATATGAAGGTCGAGTTCGAAAAGTTTGATGGCAAGAGAAATTTTTTTATATGGAAAATTCGGGTGGAGGATCTTCTGGTGCAAGCAGATCTGGATCAGGCTTTGGATGAGAAGCCTGAGGGAATGACAGATAGACGTGGGCATCGTTAGAGAAGAAAGCATGCTCCGTGATCAGAGGATGTTTGGCGGATGCGGCATTGTATTCGGTGCTGGAAGAAAAGATCCCGAAGAGCCTTTGGTCGAAGTTGCACACCATGTATATGGGGAAGAATATGTGCAACAAGCTGATGCTGAAGAAGAGATTGTACAGTCTTCGGATGCAGGAGGGATCTGATGTGATTGGCCACATTCAGAGGTTCGACCAGTTGTGCACGGAGTTGATGAATATCGGGGTGAAGCTGGATGAGGAGGACAAGTCTCTGTTGCTTTTGTGTTCACTACCAGGATCATATGACTCTTTGGTGACTACACTGCTCTACGGCAAGGAGATTCTAGAATATGAAGACATGGTCTCGGTGCTGAGGTCTAATAAGCAGAGAAAAATGTTGACCAGAGATCGGGCTCCCCAGGAGGGTTAGGCAGTAGGGGAGAGGACAGATAGAGGCAGAGGTAGAAGCAAGTCCAGGGGGCGGTCCAAGTCCAGGAAGGGAAAGAAAGAGGTGAAATGCTTCAAGTGCAACGAGTTCGGGCACTTCAAGCGAGAATATCCACTATGGAAGAGCAAGAAGGGAGAAAGAAGTGACTCAAAATCAGTGAGTGCAGTTGCTGGGCAGCAGGTGGAGGATGATCTACTTGTGGTATCAGATGGTCACGGGCATTACACAGAGGAGTGGACACTAGACTCTACGTGCTCACATCACTACACACCACATAGGGCTTGGTTTGCGACACACACCAAACAGATGAGGGATCAGTGACTCTAGGCGACAATCATCCTTACAAGGTGGCTGGGATAGAGACAGTCAGGGTGAGGATGTTTGATGGGATTATGAGGACATTGACAAATGTAAAGCACATCCCGGAGCTGGAAAAGAATCTGGTATCACTAGGCTACTTGGAGCGCAGTGGATACAGCTTCAGCAGTAGGGCTAGAAGTGAAGTACTGAACATCTCCAATGGAGTTATGGTAGCGATGAGAGGTAGGAGGTTGGACAATAACCTCTATCTCATGGAGGGATCTGTGGTGACCGGAGAGTCTGATGCAGCAGCTGCAGCACAGGACCAGCAGGGGGCTTACAGGATGTGGCACTACCACCTAGGCCACATGAGTGACAAGGGGCTGAGGGAGTTGAGCAGGAGGAGACTCATCTCTGATCTGGAGGATGGTGCTACAGAGGAGATCTGTGAGCCTTGCCAGATGGAAAAGCAGAGGAGAGTTCAGTTCAATATCAGTACAGCCCGCAGTGCAGCCCCTCTGGAGTTAGTACACACGGATGTGTGGGGACCAGCCCCAGTTTTAGCTAGGAATGGGGCCAGATACTTCATGACCCTGATTGATGATTTCTCAAGAAAACTTTGGATTTACTTCATGAGAGAGAAGTTAGAGGTCTTCACCAAGTTCAAAATCTGGAGAGCTGAGGTGGAGAAGGAGCAGGGGAGAAGCGTGAAGTGTCTGAGGTCAAACAATGGCGGGGAGTACACCAGCAGAGAGTTCCAGGACAACCGTGAGGAGTGTGGGATCAGGAGACACTTCTCAGTAAAGGGGACTCCACAGCAGAATGGGGTGGTCGAGAGGATGAACAGAACACTTCTGGAAAAGGCACGATGCATGAGGCTGCTGGTAGGGCTTCCAAAGGAGTTCTGGGTTGACACAGTTGACGCAGTGGGTTACTTGGTCAATCGATCACCTCACACCAGGTTGGATGGCAGGCTTCCAGAGGAGGTGTGGTCTGGGAGGACAGTTGGGCTGGGCCATCTACGGGTATTTGGGTGCACGGCCTATGTGCACATTGGAGCTGGTGAGCGGAGCAAGCTAGACGTCAGATCACGCAAGATGGTATTTCTAGGCTATCTGCGAGGAGTCAAGGGATACAGGCTGTGGGATCCCTTGGAAAAGAAGGTCATCATTAGTCATGATGTGACTTTTGATGAGGAGTCAGTCCTTCGAAGGCGAGCAGGCATGGAGGAGCAGCAGGAGCAGGAGGAGGTCCAGCAGGGCACTGCTGGACAGCTAACCTCCTTTATTTTGCCTCTTGCAGGTACTACGGGAGGACATGACATTCGGATGGAGAACCTACCTAAGGTGTCTTCACAGGTGGAGAGGACTCGGACGGATGATCGAGGCGGAGAGGTCCAGCAGGAGCGAGCTGGATCGAGGACTGATATCGGTGTTGCCCTACACAAGCCCAAGAGGACCATCAGGCAACCAGACCAATATGACTTCGAGGAGATGCTGTCATATGCCCTGGTGATAGCGAATGGAGACCCATATACGTATCAGGAGGCTATTAAGAGTCAGGACAGAGAGCGGTGGGTCCAGACGATGTCCGAGGAGATGCAGTCTCTCCACCAGAACCAGACGTGGCGATTGGTGCAGTTGCCACAGGGGAAGAGGTCCATTGGCTGCAAATGGGTCTACAGTCGCAAGGAAGGGCCTTCAGAGCAGGGAGGTATCAGATTCAAGGAGAGGTTAGTGGCCAAGGGATACTCCCAGAAGGAAGGCATCGACTTCAGCGAGGTCTTCTCTCCCGTCGTCAGACATACTTCCATCAGAGTGTCGCTGAGCATTGTAGCAGCTCAGAATTTAGAGCTGGAGCAGATGGATGTCAAGACGGTGTTCCTCCATAGGCATTTGGAGGAGAGGATTTACATGGAGCAGCCACCCAATTTCAGGGATCCAGGATCAGAGGGAAAGATTTTTGCAGAAGTCGCTGTACAGGCTGAAGCAGTCACCGAGGCAATGGTACAAGCGGTTCGACTCCTATGTGCACAGCATTGGACTTTTCAGATGCGAGTTTGATCCCTGTGTTTATGTTCAGTCTCTTGAGGATGGTTCTAGGGTGTTCCTACTCTTGTATGTGAATGACATGCTTATAGCATGCAAGAGTAGGAAGGTTGTGCAGGATCTGAAGGCATCCTTATCTCGGAAGTTTGAGATGAAGGATTTGGGCCCTGCAAGGAAGATCCTAGGCATGGAGATTTTTAGAGACCGAGCCCAGAGGGTGCTGCATCTATCTCAGGGGGGCTACATACAGAAGGTCTTAGAGAGGTTCGGGATGAAGGGAGCAAAGTCGGCGGAGCTGCCACTTGTCGGTCACTTCAGACTCTCGAAGATCATGGTGCCACAGACTGAGGTGGAGGCTCAGGAGATGGAGAAGGTTTCTTATGCTTCAGGAGTTGGGAGCTTGATGTATGCGATGGTCTATTGTAGGCCAGACATCGCTCATGCAGTGAGTCAGGTTAGCAAGTTCATGGCGCAGCCTGACAGGGAGCACTGGAGAGCTCTGAAGTGGATATTCAGATACCTGGCAGGTTCAGTTGGAGTTGGCATCTGCTACGGACAGCGAGGAGGTGCAGTGAGATACTCTGACATGTCCAGGGAGGCTCAGGAGCTGATTGGCGGTTATGTAGATGCAGACTTCGGTGGAGATGTGGATACCCGGAGGTCTACGACAGGCTTCATCTTTAGCCTGTATGGAGGTCCTATTTTTTGGAGATCGAGTCTGCAGCCTATCACGGCCCTATCCACTACAGAGGCGGAGTACATCGGTCTGACAGAAGCAGCTAAGGAGGCAATTTGGCTGAAGGATTTGTTGACGGAGATGGACTTTACTCAGGAGGCCATTAGAGTGCACTGTGACAGCCAGAGTGCACTTCTATTAGCACAGAACTCAGTCTATCATGCAAGGACAAAGCACATCGACATTCGGTATCATTGGATCAAGGAGCTTGTGGAGAATGGTGAGGTAGAGCTGGTAAAGGTACACACCAAGGAGAACCTAGCTGATGCACTTACGAAGGTACTTCCACAGGATAGCTTTCAGAGATGTGTTGAGCTGATGCGGCTGATGGACAGAGTGGAGCTGGTTGAGACCTTGGGACACTAAGGTGGAGATTGTTGTGATCCAGATGGTGTGCCCAAGGCCCAGGGGACCAAGGCTAAGGCCAAGGTCCATCATTCATGAGGGCTTCATGGAGGCTCTAGGGCTAGTTGGGCCCTAGGTTGAAAGGCTGTGGGCCTTTCGGATTCTTGAGGTCTAGGTTATGTGGGCCTCAAGGGACCAACTCTTTATGGGCCACGTCTGGACCCAGGATAGGTGAGATTAGGTCGAGTCATGGGTATACATGGGCTTGGGTTAACCTAATCTCCCATAGAGTTGGTCAAGGGAGTTTTGGGTTTGGGTCACTTGACCCTGTGTTTATATATACATGTACTTGTATAGGTTTGATGAAGCCAAAGGGAATACAAGACTCTTTCTCCCAAGTCTCTCTCTCTCTTCTCCCTCTCTCTCCAGCAATTCTCCATGCCTCAGGAGCAAGAAACCCTAGGGTTTCTTGCCGCCAGTCCATAAAAGGAAAGAAAAGAAGGGGAGGTGCTAGCCCCCTTCCCCTTTGTGCCGCCAACCAGATTCCTCTCTCCCTCTCTTGCAGCCATCCAAGCATCAGGTCCAGGACCTGGAATCTCTTGCAAAGAGGTTGATACAAGTTTCTCTTAGATCTGGAGTTGATCTGAGATCGTTTGAGGCACGGGTGAGATCTCCATCAACAGATCTACAGGAAAAGCTGCAGCAGGATAGATCTGCAAGGTTTGTCTCCATCTACCTTCTTTTCTATCTAGAACATCTCGATTCGAGATCTACGAATTGGAGGACCTCGATCCAGGCCTGATCTGGTTGGGTACCAGATCTTGGATTTTTTAGAGGTGATTTCAGAGGCATTCTTCATCTGGAACGAAAGGCTGACGAAGAAGACAGCAACCAGACTGATTTCGTCAAGGGCCTTCAATCGAGTCCAGAAGTTTCTAGATCTATTCGTTGCTGGTTTCGCTGCACCCAAGGTCCGTGGAAGGAGCCGGGATCGTGCTCCAACAACCCAGCCTATCGGAAATAAGGGCAACAAGTTGGACTTTGGCCAAGCCATAATTGGTATCGAGCTCATCCAACATGATGATTGTGATAGCGGGGGTAGGACCGTCGTGACATCTTTTTCATTCTTTCTTCTTTTTTTCCCTTCATAAAGGGAAATATTATCTTTCTTAAAGAGGGTTAGAGGTTGACCCCAACTTCCCTGTCCAAAAGGAATAAAGTATTTTATTCTCTTATCATTCTTTTTTTGCTCTCTTGACTCAATGTTCTTCTAATGTAACTTCTAAAAAATACAACTTTTAATGCAGAAAATAAGAGAAGGATTAAAAAACTTAAAGGTAATATATACTTTTAATATTTAAATATAAGTAAGAGTTCTAAGGAACTAAGCCACTTATTTTTTGATATAATGAAAGGAAGTAGAATCCCTTCATGTTACATTAGAGAATGTTTGGCATATTCTAGTGAATATCCAAAATTTAAATAAATACAAAAACAAAATGAACTAAAGATTTTGCATTCATTTTTTTTTAATGTTATTTAGCTACTTATGTTAATGTACCTAAGGAGTAGAGAGAAGACATAACTCCGATCTTTAAGTGATTGATCCGTGATTCTCAAAAACTTTATTAGCTTATAGACTATCCTTTGAAGTTTCAAGAATTTAAGATGAGGTGCAATTAGGGATGGCAACAGATAGAGTGTCCACAAATTTACCGAATTAGGGATGGCAATGGATAGAGTGTCCATAAATTTATCCTACTCATATCTGAATCCATTTAGAATCTTATCACTCGAAACCAACCCAAACCCAATTACCAAATTAACCAAAAATCCTAAACCCATCTCATTTAAAATTGGGATATATATTAGCTATCCTAACACAGCCTAGGCCACATTTTGATGGAGAGAGAAAAAAAATACATGAAATATAAAACAATGATAAAGAAAGAAGAAACTTTTTTCTCTAGAGTTTTGATTCAATACCATGAAAATAAACTAAGCTTATTACAACATTAGTCAAAAATATCTTATTTATAGAGTAAAAGTTCTAACTTAACAGCAAAAAAAATTTAAGAATAAAATAAAAAAAAGATTAACATAAAGATTAAAACTTTCAATTCAACTAAGATTCTTCTAGGCTCTCGTTGATCTATTAAACAATAGAATCTGATCTTGAATAGGACGTGATGGTAAAACCATCAAACTTATAGAGCACGAAAAGACCTTTTCAATATGGAATCATAATAGTGATTCTGACATCGAATGAGAAAGTTATGGCTGTACTAGTACGGTAATGTCAAAATCAATAGAATCTAGTGCAATCAGCCCGATTTCTTAACTTTTTGGGTCTAATTTGTTTAAATAAGGTATCTTCCAACTACGGCATCTGCGTCATACCCAAACCCATTCGGTTAACCCTCATTTACATTCATATTATCATATAAACAAAACTCCATAAATTGAAAATTTTGTAACCAAAGAAGAATCCTTTCGGTCAAAGATCCCAAACCCTACAAAATGTCATACTTCTATGAAGAATAAGCTCTCAAAACCTCAAGGATCAACTCACACCACCACAACTCACACAAATCCCATGTGCTTGAGAAAAAACCCCAACCAAAACCTAGGAAACCCCTTCGATCTTTCTTAAGTGCTCTCCTTCCCTACAAATCTCCAGAAAAGAGAACGAAATGAAAAGAAAAAGAAATGAAAAGGAAAAAAATTGATCAATCTACATGGGAAAAGGTCTTACATTTTTTAATTTTTTTTCCATCTTTCTTTGTTTTTGTTGATTTTTTTTATGTTTTTCATTAATTTTTCCTTTATTTTTTTCCATCCTCAGGAGTCTCAAGGCCGAAGAAGAAAACTTAGATGATGGCTAGGGTTTTGTGTTGGTACTTATATGTAAGAGTTTAATTTTTATAAATATATTATCAATAAACTTATAAACAAAGCTGAATTATACCATATTGATTAAGATGGTAGTTAGGCTGTTCAAAGATTTGGAGTTAGAGGTGGCAATCGGATCAGATTGGATCATGAACAAATCGAATCGAAGGCAGGTTGGATCAAAAAGGTCTAAATCTAAAGCTGACCTATTTATTAAATGAAATAGATTTAAAATCTAAACCTATCATATTTAATAAATAAGTAACTTGACCCAATCCATTTAGCTTGTTTAAAAAATGAGTAACCTATTTATCCAATTAACTTGGTACATTATGTTAGGCAGAAGTGATTTCTTTTCTCCTAGGTAAGCTATGGATAATATTTCACAAGCATAATCAACAATGACAAATAATAACCCAACAGAAGTAGAAAAATAAGTAATCAAGAGAATGGGAACATCAAACTTTTACATAGAAAATGCTTCAAGGAAGAAAAAAAATCATGAGGCACCAAGCAAAAATCTACTAATCAATGATATGAAGAGCAAAAGAGGTCCACAACAACAAGATAATATAAAAGTATAAAAAAATCTCTATAAAAAAGTATCAACAAGCTTCCAACTTATAAAGTTTATAGACATATTCCCAAAGAGAGAAATTTTGAATTTTTCAGAAGTACCAAATACTCTTGTAGATGAGATGAGTAAAGAGAATCAAATCCTTAAGCCTTAAACTTCAATCTAAGAAGAACCTTGTATGAGAAACTTTTGTTATGTATAGAAAATCGAAACTCTGCTTCTCCTCTTTTTTTTCCTATATAGGCTACCATTTGAAAATATATGCCCTATTAATAAGGCCCATGCCTAATAGCTATTAGTGTGGTGTGGGCTACTCCACATGGGGCGAGCCCAAAACATAAGTAGTAATCCCAACAATCTCCCCCTTTAGACCCATGAGGAGGACTCCAATTGCTTGCGAATCCAATGCCCGAGTGAACATGCTCACCATGCATCTACACCCACCAAGTCCCTACAAAGTTCTTGCTTTTTCTTTGTAAAAGGCTGGGTCATCATGTCCGATAGATTGTGATCTATTGAGATTTTCATAATTTTTATCCATTACTTCTCCAAGATATCTCGGATCTAATGATAGCGAACATTATTATGTTTTGTTCTAGCATGATAAGTTGCACTATTACTAAGATCAATAGCATTTTGACTATCATAATAGATCACATACCCATCTTGCTCCATGTCTAATTTTCACAAAAAATCCATCAACCACAACATTTCTTTGCAAGCTTTGGTGATGGCTATATACTCCGCTTCGGTGGTAGAAAGAGCAACACATTTTTGAAGCTTCAATTGCCATAATATAGCTCCCTCAACAAAAGTAAATAAGTAACCCAAAGTAGACCTCCTAATATCAATATCACTAGCCATATCTCAATCTGTATCGCCCATCAAGAGTGGTTTTGTACCACCAAAGCATAAACATAAATTGAATATCCCTTTCAAGTATCTCATTATCCATTTCACTGCTATCCATGCTCTTTACCTGGGTTTGCAAGAAATCTATTTATGACACTAATTGTGTGTGCTATATCTGATCTTATATAAATCATGGCATACATCATGCTCCCTATGACATAGGAATAGAAAATATTCTTCATCTCATTTCTTTTTATCTCATTTGAAAGACTTTACTTCAAACTCAAGTTAAAATGGCTCACAAATAGTGTTCCAATCTGTTTAGTATTTTTTATATTAAACTTGTCAAGTATCCATTCAATATGCTTTATTTGTGAGAGCCACAACTTTCTTGCTTTTCTATTATTGCGATCAAGGGTCAAGGGATAGAATAGCTTGGATGGTTGGGTTGACTCCGCGTCTGCATACATGAGATATTATCCGCTTGGGCTCATGACCATCTCTAGGCTTCAGTAGGTCTTAGACTTCAGTAGACCTTGGTCACTTAGAACCTCATGATTTTGTCCTTTAAAAGGTGCCTCACATAGAAGAGAAGATTTCAATCCATATAAGTCATACTCCCTCTTGATTCATAACCGATGTAGGACTAAAGATGTCCTTCCCACTACTATAATATAGCCCCCCATTCAAGGAGGAGTATGTGCGTGTGGGCATGAGACTTTTTTCTACAGACGATGTCAATGTTGCAGTTAAAGGTCAAGGGATCGAATGACTCAAATGATTGGGTTGACTCCATACCCGCATATGTGAAATATTATCCGCTTTGGCTCATAACTATCTCTAAGCTTCAGTGGGCTTTGGTCATTTAGAGCCTCATGATTTTACTCTTTAAAAGGTATTTCACGTGGCAGAGAAGGTTCTAATCCATATAAACTATATTTTCTCTTGACTCAAAATTGATGTAGAGCTAAAGATATCCTTCCCACTACCACAACACCAATCACGCTTGATTTCCATGCCCAAGATTTTTTTTGTCAGTCCCAAGTCCTTTATATCAAAAAACTTGCTTAAATCTTTCTTCAATTTGCAAATCTTTCCAACATTTTTATCAACTAAAAGCATATCATCAATATTTAGCAAAAGAATAATAAAGTCATCATCCTCCAATCTTTAGCATACATACAATGATCTGCATTTGTCCTCTTGTACCCATGGCCCATCATAAAAGCATCAAATTTCTTGTACCATTGGCCAGGGGCTTGTTTCAAACCATACAAGCTCTTCTTGAGTTTGCAAAATAAATACTTTTTGCTCTTGACAATTAAACCTTGAGGTTCCTCCATGTAGATTTTCTTCTCTAAGTCATTGTGAAGGAAAGCGGCCTTGGCATCTAATTGCTCTAACTCTAGTCTAAGATGCAATAAAACCTATAATAATTTAGATAGAGGATATCTTGACAACCGAAGAGAAAATCTCATCAAAATCAATACCTTTTTATTACTCAAAATCTTTACAACTAACCGAGCCTTGTACTTGACTTGCTTATCATTATCATTTTTCAATCGAAACATCTATTTATTTTTCAAAACTTTTCGACCCTTTGGTAGCTCTACCAAATCATATATATCATTCTTGTGTAAAGAGAAATTTCTTCTTGCATAGAGCCCATTGCCACTTGTCTCTTTGTTCATAAACCCATGCTTCTTGGAAAGTTTCTAGTTCCCCCACATCACTAAGCATCACATACTCACTAGAAGAATACTTCTTTGATGGTTGATGTAGTCTTATAGACCTTCTTAGTTGCGGCACTGATAGTAATTGTTCTTGGGGCTGTTGCTCTTCTTAGTCATTATCAATTTTAAGAGAAAGATTTTCATGTATACTTCACCTTAGCCTTCTTCGATATCTTCCCCTTCATCATGAATCATCGGAGGAGAAATAGGCCTTAAATCTACAAGTTCACCTCCACTAGTTTGTGTTTTCCTCACTTTTTCAAAGTCTTCAATAGTTTGATTTTCAAAGAAAATAATATCTCAGCTTCTAACCAACTTCTTTACTTCCAGATCCTAAAATCTATAACCAAACTCTTTACTTCTATATCTCAAGAAAATGCATAGCCTTGAGTTATTATCAAGCTTAGTTCTATGACCTTTTGGCATATAATTAAATGCTTTGCACCTGAACACCCTCAAGTGCTTGAAAGAGGCATCTTTTTTGGTCCATAGTTTTTCTAGATAATTTTCATTCAATGATTTTGAAGGAGATCGGTTAATCAAGTAGCAAGCAGTGTGTATAGCTTCTCCCTAAAAAGATTTTGACAACCTGGCATGTGACAACATACACCGAATCTTCTCACAAATTGTGCGATTTATCCTCTCTGCCACACCATTATATTGAGGAGTATCGGATTCTATCTTCTCCCACTGAATACCATGGTCACTACAATATTTTTCAAATGGACCTCTATATTCTCCACCATTATCGATACGGATGCATTTCAAAGACTTTCTAGTCTTTCTTTCAACTTTAGTATTAAAGTGCCTGAAAATATCAAGAACTTCATCTTTGTGCTTTATAGCATAAGCTAACACCTTTCTAGAAGCATTATCTATAAAAATCACAAAGTAAGTAGCACGACCTATGGATTTACTCTCATGGGTCCATAAATATCGAAATGAATCAATTCTAATAAATCATGCTTTCTAGTAGAAGTATATAAAAAGGAAACTCTATGTTGTTTACCAAAAATACAATAAATGTACTGGTTCAAAAACATATCTTTGACTTCTGTAATGAGTTCTTTCTTTACAAAAACTTGGAGGCCTTTCTCACTCATATGACCAAGTTGCTTATGCCATACATCCATAGTAGCTTCTTTCTCCAAAGCATTGATTTGGTTCTTGCACATTTTAGCTTATGTTCCATAAAGTGTACAATATTTCTTCCCTCTTTCTGCAATGAGAGCACCCTTGATAAGTTTCTAACATCCATTAACAAATTGATTTTCAAAGCCTTCATCATCCAATTTTTCGGTGGAGATCAAATTCATATAGAGCTCCGAAATATGCTTCACATCTTTGAGTATTAACTTGGTATCCAAACTAATTTCAAGACAAACATCACGTATCCCCATAATTTTTGCAACACCACAATTATCCATCTTCACAAAGCCAAAATCACCTATCTTGTAAGAAGTAAAAAAATTGAATTGTAGGATAGCATGACATGAAGCACCACTATTAATGATCCAATCCAAGTCTTGAAGGCAAGTTTCATCACAAGTGGATAAAATAATTAACTCTTTATCAGAAGAAATCATGGTGGTGTCCTTATCTTCTTGCTTGCCTTCAACTTTTTCTTCTTTTTTCTTCTTAAAAAATATGTAATTTCTCTTTATATGGCAAGATTTACCACAATTATAACAATATATGTCTTTTCTAGACTTAGATCTTTCTTTAATTTTTTTTTTTTTATAATGAGAATCCCGACTTTTACTCCTCCCTCTATTATACGAGATAAAAATTTGTGATTGTGAAAAATGCACATTCTTCCTTCTAGTCTTATTCTCAAGCAAACTAGCTTTGGTCATGCTCATTATTACTACTCCATTTGGTGCCGAGTTTATAAGAGTTACTACCAAAATCTCATAACTATTTGAAAGCGAACTTAGTAGTAATACTTGGAACTCAACTTCCAACATAATTTTCATGGTTGCAAGTTGATTCACCAAACTTTGCATCTCATTCAAGTGGTCTGCCATTAGTGTGCCCCCCTTGTACTTCAAATTAACAAATATTTTAAATACATAAAGCTTATTGTTAGCGATTTTTCTCTCATACAAATTTTTAAGCTTCTTCCAAAATATACTAGCTGATATTTCATTCTCCATAAAGTGGTAAATATTATCATCCAACTATTGCCGAATGAAGCCAACATATTACTAGTTCAAAAGTTTTCACTTCTCATCGGTCATATCTTTAAGCTTGGCATCATCATCCTACAAAAAAAGATACATTTCTTTATAATAAAGTCTAGCATTTTGCCCTTCCTTATTCTCCAATTGCCACCATTTAGGTTTACCATTCTACTTGTTCTACTTGTATTCACCTCGATCTATAACATTTTCAAAAATTTTATCAAACACCTTATAGGCACCAATCGTAGCTCTTGTTAGGAAGAAGTGATTCCATCTCTCCTAAAAAAGCTATGGATAATATTTCACAAGCACAATCAATAATGGCAAATATAACCCAATAGAAGTAGAATAACAAGTAATCAAGAGAATGAGAACACCAAATTTTTACATGAAACTCTTCAAAGAAGGAAAAAACCATGGGGCACTAGGTGGAAATCCACTAATCAATGATATGAAGAGTATAAGAGATCCACAATAATAAGATAATGTAAGAGCACAAGAAAGCCTCTACTAGAAAGCATCAACAAGCTTTCAACTTAAAAAGTTTGTAGAGAAATCTTCAACTTTTCGGAAGCACCAAACACTCTTGTAGATGAGATGAGTGAAGAAAATCAACTCCTTATACCTCAAACTTCAATCCAAAAAGAATCTCATATGAAAAACCTTTGTTGTATGTAGAAAATCAAAACTCCACCTCTTCTCTTCTTTCTTCTTTTTCTTGTATAGGCTACCACTTAAAAACATATGCTTTATTAATGAGATCCATGCCCAATACCTATTAGTATGGTGTGGGTCATTCCATATGAGACTAGCCCAAAATATAAGTAATAAGCACAACAATTTGAAAAAAGCAAAATAATCATCTCTTTAGATTTGAAGCATTCTTGACCTCCGAAACAGCAAAGAAAATACTCCACCAATCGTTGCTCTGATACCACTTGTTAGGAAGAAGTGATTCCATCTCTCCTAAAAAAGCCATGGATAATATTTCACAAGTACAATCAATAATGGCAAATAATAACCTAATAGAAGTAGAATAACAAGCAATCAAGAGAATGAGAACATCAAATTTTTACATGAAACTCTTCAAAGAAGAAAAAAATCATGGGGTACTAAGTGGGAATCCACTCATCAATGATATGAAGAGTATAAGAGATCCACAACAACAAGATAATGCAAGAGCACAGAAAGCCTCTACTAAAAAGCATCAACAAGCTTCCAACTTATAAAGTTTATAGAGAAATCTTCAACTTTTCGGAAGCACCAAACACTCTTGTAGATGAGATGAGTGAAGAGAATCAAATCCTTATATCTCGAACTTCAATCTAAGAAGAATCTCGTATGAAAAATCTTTGTTGTTTGTAGAAAATCAAAACTCCACCTCTTCTCTTCTTTCTTTTATTTTTCTTGTATAAGCTACCACTTAAAAACATATACTTTATTAGTGAGGTCCATGTCCAATACCTATTAGTATGGTGTGGGTCATTCCATATACTAGCCCAAAACATAAATAATAAGCCCAACAATTTGAAAGAAGCAAAATAATTTTCTCTTTAGATTTGAAGCATTCTCGGCCTCCGAAACAGCAAAGAAAATACTCTTCCTCTTGACCGGTTGGAAGACATACTGAAATTTTGAAATAGTGCCATCAAGATAATGGGTCTTTCTAACCCCCACAAGGGCTGCCCTCCTTTATACTACCCGGTCCAGAATATCAACACCTTACCTCCCGGAGGGATGAACTTTGAAGAGAGATGACAAAACCAAAAAAAAAAAGGAGAAGCTTGCTAAAGTCAAGGTTATCTTGTCAAGATTGATGGGGGACCGCTGCTAGACACATGAACTTATCTTTCTTTTCCACACTTTTTTTTTTCTTTTGTCACTCCACCATAGGCGCAATACAAGGTCCCCCACTGAAGTACCAGGTCACACTATCTTGTATTTATCTTAAGCTATACTATTAAATAAATATTTTGGAGGAAGCATTTTACCTCCTCCATGTTCCTCACAAAAAAAAAAAAAAAAAAATCTAAAGCACCGCTAAAACTCCTAATAAATACTATGGCAAAATAACATAGCCTGCTAAGTTTGTGCATTTAAAAAAAAAAAAAAAAAATCTAATATGCTAATAGGTTGCAGCATAACTGAATAAAGTATTGGTAGCACTTATGTTTTGGATATTCAACTGTAATAGTGCCCATGTGATGTCTTAATTTGCTATAAATTAGTTACTTTAGTCACAGGTTTTTGTTGGATTGAAATATAAAGCAGTCAAACAAAGAATCAGAATGCTAAAATTCTAAATAATAAGTGCATGATTTATAGCTACTCTAAGGCCCAAATCCTCTCCATCATCTGCGTGGGCTCCAGACTCCACATCTTCAAGGACGCTATGCTCACGTGATCACCATCCGATGAGCACCGACCACATGCACGTGAAAGCACGTATCGTGTGCCCAATCGACGGATTAAAGGTAAAATAACAGCCACTGTAGTGACGTAATCACCGTTATAATTTATGATAACCGTTATAATTGTTCCAGGCTTCCATTATACTTTGCGCAACAGCAGGAAAAGATAACGGCAATTATATATTTAACATCATAATGGGCTCTTATAATATAAGTAATTATCATTATTTTTATTTATAGTACTTTTAGGAAAAGTATTTTGAAAATTAAAATGTCTTATTTCTTTACTAAAAAATAATGTAATGTATGGATAAGAAATGAAAAGTTACTCCGTTATAATAATATTATCATTATAATAGCTAATATGAGAGTAATTATTTGGTTACAAAAACAAATAGTATCTTTTGAGGTAAATAATGACTGTTATAACTATTGTACCTCGTACCAAAACGTTGTTACGTTGATTAAGCCTGAGACAGAGACGAATCATGTCATTATCATGTTGGACGCGCGTCAGAATACCCGATACGTCGCTTTCCCATTCTAAATAACGTGAGGCCTCCGAAGGACACAGCCCGTAAATCTCGCCCCATCCACTTCCCTATGATTCAACAAATTTGACCCGCTGATATCGTCCTCACCCAACGGCGACTCCCCGCACGAAGTTCACACGTGGCAATGGTTTGGACCGTTGAACGGTCAGCTGGAGCCCACTCACAAAATACACGCATATTACCACCATCCAGGCGCGCACATAAGAATTTCTATGTGAGATTAGCCAGCCAAAGACCATCCCCTCTCCCGTGGTGTGAATAAATAATGCAGCCAATGCTCATATGGAACGATTTATAAAGGGGACAATAGACAGAGAGATGGAAGTTAAGATTATTTCTTTTTTGACAGAAGAATTGACCGTATTAGTATTTGTTGCGGTCAATCCTCTCGTTATCTGGTTGTCGAAAACAAGCGCCTGCAAAAGAAGTCCGCACTGACCGGAGGTGGCTCCGACAGGACCCTCCGACGGTCAAGTCAGAGAGGAGACTAGGCAACAGTAGAAAAGAATCAAGGAGCTCAGCGAGAGAGAAGGAGAGAGGGAGAGTAAGTCCAAGAGTTTCGAAGGGACCTCCTCCAGCACTATTGCCTTCCCCATTTTATAGTAGAGCGTGGCATGGCGCCGTCATTAATGGCGCAGACAATGGGAGGAGTTGTCAAATCGTCAGAGGCTGTCAGAGTCGCAGTGGGCTGTCAAATCACCGTGGGTTGTCAGAACGAACCCATGTCCTCGGCAGGACAATGTCCCAGGGCAGCTATGCCGCATGCCTTTGTCAGGACGGCGGCCCTCAGTAGTCATACGGCGTTTGAGGAAGCCGACCGACCATACGTCGGTATTTGGTTGTGGGATGTCGGGTGATGACCCGGAGGCACCGTCGGCTGGTCAGGTGTCTTGCTTAAGTCGGACGTCGGCTGCCACCCCCGACAGTGAGTCGGTAATAGGAGTTCGGCCGTTTGATCGGTCGGGAACAGCATGGGTCGGTTCAGCCGACACTCCTTCAGTTGGACAATGTCGGCAGCTACTATCGACGGTCGTCGATCAGTACGGTAGGTAGAGTCAGGCGTCGGTCGGAGTTATCCGTCGGTCGTCGGTCAGACCGGTCCGATGGTAAGTCGGCGTATGGGAGTCGGTCGGTATATCCCAACAGTTGCCCCCCCACTCCTGAGTCCGATGTCATGTTGGCTCGCTTGAACACGTGGGCGACGGCTTCGGGCGAAAGGAGTGGTTTTCCATCATGTCTTGCCCCGATTCTGGTGATCGCATCAACGAACGATCTGATGTCGGTCGTCCGACTGCAGGTCGAGCATGCATGTCGGGTCGGAGGTCGGCCAACCTCCGAACGTTGCTCATCGACACGATCATTCCGCAGAGTCTGATGGTCGAGTAGCGTCCGACGTATTTGGATAGGATAACGATGGCAAGTCGAATATCCATTGTCCGGCTCCTGGGTCGGGTGTGCACGTCGGGACGTATGATAAACGATGGCAAGCCGAATATCCTTCGATCGGTCGTGACCGAGTCGGTATGTCGCAAGTCGAATATCCATTGACGTAGCATGTCGAGTCGTATGATAGAAAGTGGCAAGCCGAATATCCTTCGACCAGTCATGATCGGGTCGGCATGTCGCAAGTCGAATACCCGTTGCCCAGACCTTGGTCGGACGGGTATGTCGCGGTTGTCTTGGCGTTTTGCCCTTTCTTAGTCGAAGCTAAGTTGGCAAGTTAGCCAGCTGCATTGGTCGATGCCCTTTGCCTTCAGAGGTGGGGCCGTCGGTTCGGCGATCGGTGATTAAGCCGTTAATTCGGCGATCGGCGATCGAGCCATGTTAGTCGGCGATCGAGCCGTTGGTTTGGCGATCAGTGATCGAGCCGTTGATTCGGCGATCGACGATCGAGCCATTGATTCGGCGATCGGCGATCGAGCCATGTAGGTCGGAGCCTTCTGCCTTTAGAGGCCGAGGCCGTTGGTTCGGCGATCGGTGATCGAAACGTTTATTCGGCAATCGAAGATCGAGCCATTGATTCGGCAATCGACGATCGAGCCATGTAGGTCGGGGCCTTTTGCCTTCAAAGGCCGAGGCCGTTGGTTCGATGATCGGTGATCGAGCCGTTGATTCGGCGATCGGCAATCGAGCCACTGATTCAGCGATCGACGATCGAGCCATTGATTTGGCGATCGAAGATCGAGCCATGTAGGTTGGGGCCTTTTGCCTTCAGAGGCTGAGGCCGTTAGTTCGGTGATCGGTGATCGAGCCATTGATTTAGCGATCGACGATCGAGCCGTTTTGGTCGAGGCCTTTTGCCTTCAGAGGTCGAGGCCATCGGTTCGGCGATCGGTGATCGACGATCGAGCCGTGTTGGTCGGGGCCTTTTGCCTTCAGAGGTCGAGGCCGTCGGTTCGGCGATCGATGATCGAGCCGTTGATTCGGCGATCGACGATCGAGCTATGTTGGTCGGGGCCTTTTGCCTTCAGAGGCTGAGGCCGTCAGTTCGACGATCGATGATCGAGCCGTTGATTCGGCGATCGACGATCGAGCCGTGTTGGTCGGGGCCTTTTGCCTTCAGAGATCAAGGCCGTCGGTTCGGCGATCGATGATCGAGCCATTGATTCGGCAATCGACGATCGAGCCATGTTGGTCAGGGCCTTTTGCCTTCAGAGGCCGAGGCCGTCAGTTTGATGATCGGTGATCGAGCCGTTGATTCAGCGATCGACGATCGAGCCATGTTGGTCGGGGCCTTTTGCCTTCAGAGGTCGAGGCCGTCGGTTGTGTTGGTCGGGGCCTTTTGCCTTCAGAGGCCGAGGCCGTCGGTTCGACGATCGGTGATCGAGCCGTTGACTCGACGATCGACGATCGAGCCGTGTTGGTCGAGGCCCTTTTGCCTTCAGAGGCCGAGGCCGTCGGTTCGGCGATCGGTGATCGAGCCGTTGATTCGACGATCGGCGATCGAGTCATGTTGGTCGAGGCCCTTTTGCCTTCAGAGGCCGAGACCGTCGGTTTGGTGATCGGTGATTGAGCCATTGATTCGACGATCGACGATCGAGCCGTGTTGGTCGAAGCCCTTTTGCCTTCAGAGGTCGAGGCCATCGGTTCGGCGATCGATGATCGAGCCGTTGATTCGGTGATCGGCGATCGAGCTGTGTTGGTCGAGGCCCTTTTGCCTTGAAAGGCTGAGACCGTCGTAGACTCTCCGCTCCTTCGATCTCTATCAGGATCTATGCACGAGGAGCGGGGAGAGGGATGTAGGAGTCATACCTGCGATGCGTCGGTCTTAGACTCCATTGTCGGGATGAGACCCGTCTATCGGTGGGGCCCGTTGGGTTCAGCAGGAGCCCGATTTTTCTTCCGCTTCTCCTTCTGACCCGTACTCTCGGTCAAGCACCGGTAGAAAGCTCCTTCGTCCGCGCGCATGTATTTGCACGCGCGCTCCAGCAATTCGGCATACGTCCAGGGGAGGGTCTTGTCCAAGGAATAGGTAAACTGAGACCCCCTTAGTCCCCTCTTCATGGCCGAGATAGCCACGTCTTCGTTGAGATCCCAGACCTCAAGCGTGGCCGCGTTGAACCGGGCCACAAAGTATTGGAGCGTCTCATTTTCTCCCTGCTTGAGGGAAAAAAGGCTGTCCGAGGTTCGTGGGGGCTTCCGGCTAGTGCTGAAATGGGCCACGAAAGCATGTTCGAGCTGATCGAAGGAGTGGACGCTTTTTGAGCGGAGGCTGGAGTACCAAGCCCTGGGGGCCTTATGAAGTGTGGCGGGGAAGCCGATGCAGAGAAGGGCATCGGTTGCCCCTTAGATCGTCATGAGAGCCTTGTAGATCTCCAGATGGTCAATTGGGTCGGTGGAGCCATCGTAAGGCTCCACGTGAGGCATCTTGAACCGACTAGGGATTGGTTCATCGAGGATGAATCGGGAGAGAGGTTGGGTGGTCCGAAAGTCGATGTTGTTCGAAGACTTCTGGCCATCCGCCTGCAGCTGGGCAAGCCGACGGTCGATTTCTTCGAACCTGCGTTCGTAGTCGTCGGTCCATCGGTGCTGAGACCTCGAGGGTGGAGTCTCCCGACGAATCCGAGAGGGAGGCGGACGGTGTTCGCGGTCGCTTCTCCTTCCTTGCTCGTTCCAGCTAGGAAGGAGAAGGTCGTCGGGACCGGTGGGCGTCACGCTATGGCCGCCTCCCCCCTTCTCGATGGGAGTGGTGAGACGGTTGCTCACGAGGAGGAGATGAAAGTGGACGCAGGCATCGACGGCTGCTTCTGGACGGCATGGGATGCGTCGCCGGTTGTTCCACTGGCGGTCGCGGCAACTAAGTCAGTCGCTGTTGGAGATTTTTGACCGCATCCGTTAGGACAGTCATTTTTCGCATGATCGTCGCGATCTGTGCCTCCATGGTTACCGTCGGGTGTGGAGAGCTGGGCTCCGCCATGGAGGGTGAAGGAGAGGGCTCTTCTCGATGGGAAGAGCGCCTCGCCGACCCGGTAGCTCTCGATCGCTGAGCTCTGATTTTCATCATCTCGAGAGGTCTCTTCAAGCTTCTGTGGAGCTCGTTGTCTTACCTCTGTCGAGCCCCTACCTGGCGTGCCAAACCTGTTGCGGCCAATCCCCTCGTCGCCTGGTCGCTGGGAACGAGCGCCTGCAAAAGAAGTCCGCACTGACCGGAGGTGGCTCCGGCGGGGACCCTCCGACGGTCAAGTCAGAGAGGAGACTATGCAACAGTAGAAAAGAATCAAGGAGCTCAGCGAGAGAGAGGGAGAGTAAGCCCAAGGGTTTCGAAGGGACTTCCTCCAGGACTGTTGCCTTCCCCATTTTATAGTAGAGCGCGGCATGGCGCCGTCATTAATGGTGCAGACAATGGGAGAGTTGTCAGATCGTCAAAGACTGTCAGAGTCGCCGTGGGGCTGTCAAATCATCGTGGGGCTGTCAAATCACTAAGGTTGACCCCCGTCTAGGGTAGGACGATGTCCCAGGGCGGCTATGCCACACGTCTCTGTCAGGACGGACGGTCTTCAGCAGTCGTACGGTGTTTGGAGGAGCCGACCGACTATACGTCGGCGTCTGGTTGTGGAATGTCGGGTGAAAACCCAGGGATGTCGGGTGAAGACCCAGGGACACTGTCGGTCGGTTTAATACCTCGCTGAGGTCGGACGTCGGCTGCTGCCCCCGACAGTGAGTCGGTGATTTGGGCTCCACCGCTCGGCTGGTTGGGAACAGAATGGGTCTGCCCGACCGACACTCCTTCAGTCAGATAATGTCGGCAGCTACTATCGACAGTCATCGATCAGTGCGGTCGGTAGAGTCGGACATCGGTCGGAGTCATCCATCGGTCGTCGGTCAGACCGGTCCGAGGATAAGTCGGCGTATGGGGGTCAGTCGGTATATCCCAACAGTATTTATTAATATCATGCTCCGAATTCAATATCCAGATCAAATACGTAATGGTCATATATTTTTTAAGATAAAATATCGAAGAAAATGTAAAATCTTAAAATTTAAAAAAAATTATAGCGACACCCTTAAAGTTTGATCTATTTACACTTAGACTCTAAAAAAAAAAAAAAAAAAAAAAAAATTCAAGCAGAATCTAAAACTTTACAAACCTTACGACAAGCTCCATTTGTCTGTCTCCATTTTAACAGTGTCAATGAAAAATGTAATGACCAAAATACCCTTTGGGATCTCAATATCTCTTTGGAAAACTGTAGAAGGAAGGCGGAGGAAAGGCATCGATTTGGTTCCTATCTGCTTTGAGATTTCGGCCATGGTTGCCGAGTCCTAGATCTACAAGATATAGACCGCCTTTTCCCTTGAGAACTCTACCACCACTAAGAAGAAAAAGGTCTCGCAACCATCGCAAGACGGCGGCACCATCATTGTCACCACCATCGGAATACTCTCCTTTGAAGTCGCCAACGCCGTGTCCTAGGTTATCTACCTCTACTGCTCCCTCTCCAACTTTGAGATCACATGCCTCCGCTCCCAGACCTCGCCTCCCACGCTGTCCGCCATCTTGTTTCCAACAACAAACCCTACCTCCTCTCCTTAGCCGTCATCAAGAAACTCGAGGACCTCAACTAGTTGCCGCCGTTGGCTCGCAGACCTTCGCATCCCACCTGATCGTCTCCTACCTCAACCAATGTTGCTCCCACCCTGCTCTCCTCAGCTTCTAGCACATCTACTCCAACTTCCTCGTGCAACCGGACACTTATCGGGTGCAGTCTGGATTATTGTTTTTGCAACATTCAATGGTAATATAACAAATCAGAACTGCCTAAGATAAAATCAAAATATGGAACACAATATAGTTTACTCTAATTGTAAGAGGCCTGGTTTCTCTATACTTACAACAATTCCACCAAGTCCTCCGCTAATGATGCCAATCCCTGCATATGTTAAATGTTTTGGCCGATAACTATGGGTAGATGAAGGAGAATTCAGCTGCTTGTTCATGTAATAACCACTAAACTCGTAAGTGCTAAAGAACAATGCGTTACCAACTAATTCTCTTAATAAAGTTGTAAATCCACCACGAAGTATACCTCTAACCTGAGAAAATAGTGGCCTATCTATCAGCATACTAAAACAGAGTACATAATGGAATAAAGGAAAGGGAAGAATAAGCTTGCCCCTTCATTCTCCATGAGTTTGATGGCACAATCTAGAGGACCACCATATTTGACATATGTTGCTGCATCGTTTCCTTGAACTTGCATTCTACACTGGAAGAAACTTAGCATTACATGTCAAAATAGAATGATTTAATGATTACTCTATGCCATAAGGAAGAAAATAAGAAACAAGAGAGTAGCAAATGCTCACACCTTCACCAGCTCAGCTGGATATAGTACAAAGCTGATTATTGTTCCACCAAATGTTGTTGAAGGAATATATAATTACCTGGAGCTGTGGTGTACTGGTCTGAGCTTCTCCCTACATGGAAAACATATATCAAGCGAGCAAGTTATTATCTAAGATGGTGATGATGTCTAGATCAATAGCATCTTGCACGCAATCACATTACCATCCTACTTCTTAAGCTAAGTGAATTCAAACTACAAAACTAGAACTTAATAATTTTAACTTATTATCATTTTGAAACCTATAATAACTATTTGGTTTGAGAATAAATTCCAAAGAGAAGTGAGCTTTCAAAAATGCCATCCCAATAAAGGAAGATAATGCCCCCCTATTTATCAATTTTCTACAATTAGCCAAGCGGCCCTATAGATGCCATGAAAGTGGCCCACCTTGAGGGACTGATACTGGGGCACTTGCGGTCGAGGGCCTCCAATGCTAGGCTGACATCCCGAACGTTGTGGGAGAGGTTGAGGGTGAGGTTCTTGAGCTCAGGGAATGTGGCAAAGAGACTTTCCAGCCTTGTGGTGGTGATGTCGGCATCATCGCCAGTGGTGAGGCCATCATTGACGAGGTCAGGGATGGGGCCGATGGGGGAGAGGGTAGAGGGGTCGACGAGGTGGAGGGAGAGACAAGGGCAGGCAATGGTGAGGATGAGGAGGGAGGCATCACCGACGAACTTGAAATAGCAGGGGTTGAAGATGCAGGGGGCGAGTAGATGGTGGAGATTGGGGTAGGCGGTGGCAATAGCGGCGAGCTCGGAGGCACAGAATGAAGAGAAAGAAAGTCTATTTCTTGCAGATAACCGGGGTTGTATCTAAAAATTTTCTATATATCTAACTAAATAAAGAACAAATCTTTATTTGGATTGCAGTGGAATAAGAATCAAATCCTCAAAATCTAGATTCAAACCTTCGCGTAGGCTCAGATCTGCAGGTCCTCTACTTCGCGCGCACGTCAAACTCCGCAGAAAAATGGGATAAAGCTTCGAGTTGAAGTACCTTCGCAAGGCCACCAAGGGAGGAAAGAGAGTCACTGATGAAATGCCTCACACCAGCAAGGGGATGCCCAAAGAGTAGGCCACGGCAAGGAGGGAGACACACCAAGGGTGGGATGCCCATAATGCCTCACGCCTCTCTCTCTCTCTTTTCTCACACTTTGATTGCTATGCATCTATAGGTAGAGACCCTCTTTATTGATAGATGATTATCATAACCCAATAAAAATAGGACTCCTAATTCAAACAAGCTTTGAATTAGTCCACAACTTATCAAAGAAGGATTCTTATATGAGAAAAGATTGGTGCCTAATATAGCACCCACTTTGCACCCACACCCACATCCATGTGGGACAGCCTACAACCAGCACCATACCAGGTACTGATTGGCCATGGACGTGAGAGAGTCTCAGTGAAAATGAGCTCTAAGGATCTCATCCAAAATTAGTTCAATTCGAATCTAATTCGAAGCTAATTCGAAATAATTTCGAAAGACTGTCAATCCTAAATTATTTAAGATTTTATGACCAAGTCTAACTTAGAATTTTGAACCTAATTAAGTCTAATTAAATTAGATCTAATCTAAAATTAATTAGTATTTAAATTCAATCTCTTATAGACTCCTTGAATCATAAATCAAAAAACTGTTCATCCCCAAGATTGAACCTGAATCTCATGTATAGTGCTAGCTAGACATAGTCAACTCTTCAATCCTATTTGATCCGTAACTTAATTCTCAATCAAATTAATCTATATGTTCAATCAAGTCAAGTACTTTCGAATTGGATATATAAACATAGGTCAATATTTTTCTATGTCGTTTGATTTGCGTATGTGACTCCATAGATTCGAACACTAAGTTGGTAGCACAAGAATCATTTTCTGTACCAATCGAAGATATCATCTAGTAATGATTCTCGACGTCCGGATAGGTCGAATAATCATAAAAGAATATTTCAGAATCTATACATATGGTTACCACATAATTCATCCCTTTGACCATGAATGCTTTAGAATGATCAAGGGTTAACTGTCAATCCAAAGTATTTCATCCACATTGTATTTCAACCTTTCAAATCCATCTCATGGATTACTCTGACCAAGACTTTACTAAATTGAAACACAGTGATACATCAGCTCCTATAATTTAGAGGGATCAATTTCATCTTGATCCACACACAGACTTCACAAGTACTTGACTGTACTCAGTAGTCTTCCATCACTGTACTAGAAATCCAGATAGTCCGATATCAAAGCACAATGAGTTGCTTGCAAGTCACTGGTGATCTAAGGTCTGAGGGATACTTACGCCCATACGTTTTGCGAGCAGCTCATGACAGCAGAGCGCTCAATAGGTGAGTCACCTATTCAATGACGATGTACTCCTATATCTCACCTGTATGCCATACCAGTGTCACCACACTTCTTGGTTAAAAGGACAACCAATCCATATGACATACAACGACCTCCACTCGATAAACGTCATCATCCTGTAATGACGTATCATTTGATCATGAATATATTTAAGAACTATACGATAAATCTTTTCTTTATCGATTACTAACATAGTTCTAAGGACTTCATCACAATACAAGAGTTCTACCAGGAAGATGCAATTTTGTGATAAATAATATCAAAATAATTTTTATTTATCAATAAATAGTTTACATACAAAAGAAACTCAATCGTCATACGATTGATTTTAGGACATAATTTTCAACAACTCCTACTTAGACTCAAGCCAATTGATGCAGTATTTTATATCCATCTTTCATTTGAAATCATCAAACTCTTTGACCTCAAGAGCTTTAGTGAAGGAGTCAGCTAGGTTCTCTTTTTCATCGATCTTTTGAAGCTCAACATCACCTCGATCCATGATCTCTCATACTAGGTGATAGCGGTGCAGAATATGCTTGGTGCACTGATGTGACTTTGATTCTTTCATCTGAGCTATGACACCAGAGCTATCACAATACAGCAAAATAGAGCCATCAATAAAAAGTATAACTCTCAGTTCGATGATAAATTTTCTCCACCACACTGTCTCTTTTGCAACAATGTATTTCGCTTCACAAATAGAATCGGCCACAGTGTGTTGCTTGAAACTCTTCCAGCAAACAGCTTCTCCATTCAAAATAAATACATAGCCCGACATGCTTCTACTGTCATCATAATCTGACTGAAAATTAAAATCAGTGTATCCCACAAGTTTCAAATTAGTGTCTCCATAGATAAGCCATTGGTCTTTAGTATTTCTCAAATACTTTAGGATTGTCTTCACAATCTTTCAATAGTTTCTCTTGGATTAGACTGATATCTACTCACTACCCCTACTGAATAGGTCACATCCGATCTCGTACACGTTATAGCGCACATGATAGATCCCACCACAGAAGCATATGGTATTCTACTCATACGCTCTCTCTTAAGAGATTATCGAATAATTCTTCTTGGAGAGAGTAATTCCATGACCTATCGAAAGATAGTCTTTCTTAGAATTCTCCATGTTGAACCGCTTCAACATGATATCAATGTACATAGATTGGGTTAGTCCAAACAACCTTCTAGATCATCCCTATAGATCTTCATCTTTAGGATGTAGGATGCTTCTCCCAAGTCTTTTATAGAGAACTGTGATGATAACTACAGCTTCACACTTTATAAAGTTGGATGTCATTTTTTTATTAACAGTATGTCATCTACATACAGTACAAAAAAAATGACTACAGAATCGATAGCCCACTTATAGATGCAACGCTCTTCTCCATTCCTAACGAAGCCATACGTTTTGATCACCTTATCAAAATGAATGTTCTAACTCCTAGACGCCTGCTTAAGTCCATGAATAGACCTGTTCAGCTTGCATACTTTAGACTCATCTGTAGATGTAAACCCTTCAGGCTGTATTATATACACCTCTTCTTCCAGCTCCCTATTAAAGAAAGTGATTTTGACATCCATTTATCAGATCTCATAATCTACGTATGCAGCTATAGCAAGCATATATAATCTGAATGGACTTGAGCATTGCCATAAGAGAGAACGTCTCGTCATAGTCAATACCATAATACTGACGGTAATCTTTGGCAACTAGACGAACTTTATAGGTCTCTACCTTCCCATCTGCTCTTTTTTTTCTTTTGAAAATCTACTTGCATCCTATAGGTTTTATCCCTTTGGGTAGATCAACTAGTATCTATACACTATTAATCTCTATAGACTCCATCTCGGACTTCATGGCCTCAAGTCATTTCTGAGAGGTGGGCCTTTGCATGGCTTTCATATAGGTGATTGGATCCTCATCGTTTTCATCAAGTTTGATGGGGTCACCATCTCAGACCAAGAAACCATAGTACTGTCTGACTGACATGATACTCTACCGGATCTCCACAATGGTGCCTTTACTGGCTCCGAATTTGATTCTCCAATAAAATTCAATTCTGTGTGTATCAGTCCTTCCACCTCTTGAGCTTCACCAAGTTCAATTTTACAGGTATTAGCTCCTTCTCTAAGAATTTTTTTTTCAAAAAAGACTACCCTACTGCTGACAAATCCCTTCTGCTCTTTAGTGAGGTAGAAGTAGTACCCTTTAATTTTTTTTTGGATACCCTACAAATAAGTATTTATCAAACTTAAGTTCAAGCTTATCTATCTTTAAATGCTTAACATAAACTGGACACTCCTAAACCCTAAGGTGTGAAAGCATCGACTTATGTCCAGTCCATATCTCATATGGAGTTTTATCAACAGACTTGCTCAGTACCTTATTCAGAATAAAGCAGGTAGTTTTTAAAATATATCTCCAAAAGAAGATTGGCAGACTCGTAAAGCCCATCATAGATCGGATCGACCATATCTAACATTCGATTTCTCCTTTCAGATATCCCGTTATGTTGTGGTATTTCAGGAGAGGTCTACTGTGAGAGAATCTCATTCTCTTCTAGATATGTCAGGAAGTCACTGGTGAGATATTCACCTCTTCGGTCTGACTTAAAAGGTCTTAATACTCTTTCCAGTCTGTTTCTCTATTTCAGTATGAAATCATTTGAATATTTTAAATGATTTTGATTTATGCTTCATAAGATAGACATATCCATACTTCGATAGGTCGTCTGTAAATGTAATGAAGTAGTAGTATCCTTCTCTAGTACTTATGTTCATAGGTCTACATATATCAGTATGTATTAGACCTAAGATATCGTTGGCTCTTTTATCTTTTTCTTAAAAGGTGACTTAGTCATCTTACCAAGTAGACAGAATTCGTAGGTTGGTAATGATTCACAATCATCTATTTCGAAGATATGCTCCTTGATTAACCTGTCAATCTTATTCTTTTTCACATGACCAAGTCTACAATGCCAAAGGTAGGATTCACTGACATTATCTATTTTAAGACGTTTACTGAATGTGTACATTACACCAACAGACTGTGATATTATATATATGTCATATCTTAATTGTCCACGCATAATTGCAATATCATTCATAATGACATCACAAAAATCATCTTTTATTACAAACTTAAAATCAAATTTGGTCAAAAGACCTACAGAAATGACATTCATCGGAAAGAAGGGACAATAATGACAATTATCTCACATGATACTACTGGACTCGAAGATAAGCTGCAAAGTTTCTAAAACTAGGACTAGAACAAGACTTTCATCTTCAATATTCAAGAACCGCTCGCCCTCTCAAAACTTTTCACTTGCCTGCAGTATCTGTAATGAATTGCATATATTAATTAGACTTTCAGTATCCAATACGCATGTAGTTGTATTATAAATAGAAAAATTATAAGGAGTTATCATATAAATACCTTGTGAAGCAATCATTTGCTTCTTTCTCCTATTCTTAGGCCTGTTTGGATCAAAGGTAGCTATATAAGTAGAATAATTCTTTTTTTAATGACCCAGTTTCTTGTAGAAGAAGCATTCCATCTGGCTCTTATCGACTTTCGATGTTTAGCTCTGCTTAAGATTGGCAGCACGAGTTTTCTATACCTTTTTATTTTTTTCTCTCCTAGAGGATCGACGACCTATAGATGAACCTTTCACAATATACACTAGCTCTTTCTGAAGCTGGTGGTCCTTCTTAAAAGTCTGCAGTAATCCTAGCAAACCATGGTAGTTCACTGCAAGCTTCGTCATTCTGTAATGACTGAGAAAGGATAGGTGAGATTTGGATAGCGACTTGAGGATAGCATCCTTGTCTAACTGTTCATGCAATGAAAAGTCAAGTTTGCTCAGGCATTCAATCTGCTCAATCATGTACGATACATGATCGATCACTGAAGCCTCCTCTCGCATACAGATGTTGAATACTGCGCAGGAGGTTTTATATCTCTCCACATCCTCAGAGGTACCGAAAGACTCATTCAATATTTGAATGATTTGCTCTGGCTGTGCATTCTCTTACTTACGACTAAGTTCATTGTTCATGGCTACCCTCATTATACAATGCACAGTCGTACAGTCATTAAGCCACTTTAGATAAGTATCTCTCATGGTACGAGAAGCATTGACAGCAGCTTCTTTAGGAGCCTCATTCGTAAGAATGTATAGAATCCTCTTGTGCTCCAAGACGATCTTCAACTACCGATACCAACTATCGAAGTTGGGTTTGATAAGCTTGTCACTATCCAACAGCGAATGGAGGGATAGTGTGTTGGCCATAGCTGAAAAAAAATAAAAGTCTATTAGTATATGAATTACTTTTAATCCTAACGATATGGACTTTAATCTAAAGGTTCTCCTACTATTTTATACGAATTGATAATCTCTACCTCCAACTTAAGAAATTATATTAATTTCTTAGCGGATACTAGAATCTACAGAGATTGCACTCAGATCAGAGTGTGGCTCGACCAACTCTAGTGCATCCATGGATAGGTTCATAATCAATTATTTCTCCAAACAACTTCTAGTAATTAGATTTTGCCCTAGATATCCCTTTAATAGGCGTGTGGTGCCTTCATCGAAAATCTTGATTAGGTCCAATCATTAACATGACAACACCAAGTGCATCCAATAAATAGATGTCTTGGTCCGAGTGTGATTCGACCAACTTAAGCATTAATCTGAAGATACAACAAGATGATCATATGATGGATGATAATTTCAATATGTAATAGGCACTAAGCATGTGGTCCAATGCCTATTTAGAATATTGGACTCATTATCACGCACCTTAATGGGAGGCTATGAACAAGTTATCATCATAACTATATTATTTTATGGACCTAATAATTTAGAAAATTTGATGAAGGAACCAGATCTAGGATTTTAGGGTTAGATCTTGAAACTTTTTCAAGATCAGACAGCGGAAGACTAGAATAAATCAAAATTTATCTTATAAAATTAGAGAATCTCTAGATCTAAGATCTTATTACATGATTATTATATGGTATTAAATCAAAAATTAAAATATAAAGAGCAAAAACTATATGTTGATCATATCAACATGTTTCTATACTACATCTAATGTATGTAAAATATAATAGATCAGATCTATTACCTTGCAAGTTAGACATTCTAACTTTGCTAATCCGGGCTTGAGGATGATGTTGCGAGCCATACATGCATCCGACCACTTGGAGTCATCCACACGAGCCCACGAATCATGATCAGAAGTTCTGATCTAGAAAATCAACACAGTATGCTAGTACTGCACTGATCCTTCTTCGATGGTTGATCAGATGCCTCCTTCTTCTTGATTTAGGCTTTTTCAAAGATGAGAAGTAGGAGAAGAAGTTTTAGATGAAACACTCTCAGAAAACTTACAGATAGAGGAAGGAAAGAGATGAACCCAGTAACTCTAGAAGAAGACCTTCTTCTTCTTCTCTTTGCTCTAATCCAGACACCTAGTTTTGTGTTTGTTAGATCTCCACGCCTCAAGACTCTTTCTTCTTGATTTTTGGATGCCCCAAAGGTCTCTCAATGCTATGCAATCTACAAAAATTTCATAAAGAAATTTATTTTAAAATGAGAGATATGAAGAGTCCTTGTCTAGGTCAAATACCTAGTCAAGGATTATCCAAACAAGGCAAGACAAGGGGCGCCCAACTCTTGGGCGTCCCCTCCTTCTTTTTCTGCTATGGACCATCAGCAAAGGGTGCATATTATGTGCTATAAAAGTCATAAAAATTTCAAAAAAAAATTTAGATAAAATCAGTGCCATAAGGAAAGAGTTTTGGTTTCCTAAAACTCTATCTCATAGAATTTGAAATCCAAACTAATTCCTACTTTGACTTGATCCACAACCATATTCCATGTAAGAGAGAAAGAGAAGAAAGTTTTAGGTATGCGTGAAGATCTGAGAGAGAGGGTTTTATCGCACAAAATAAGAGAAAGTGGGCATGGGATAAGAGAGAGTGGGCATGGGGGGCTAAGGAGGCTCAAGGTGGAATCCTAGTCTTACTAGGATTCAATCTATAACTTGTTCAAATTTGGTTTCTCAAATCAAATCAAACCAAAATCAAATTAACCTAATTAAAATAGGTCTTAATCCAATTATGAGCTTAATTTAATCAAATTAAATTAGATTTAAATCTGATTTAATTTTTTAATCAAATTAGAAATTAGGTTGACCCAAGTCCAAATTTAACTAGGACTAATTTTTTTTACATTTGGCTTATCCAATAAACCAATTGGACTTGATACAATCAAGTCCAAATCAAATCAAATTAAATTATATTTAATTAGATTTAATTTTAGTCCTTTGGCTTAATCAAATTAAATCAATTAGCAATCAAATTGTTAATCGATCCTCCTGCAACATTTGCACTAAGTTAAATGTCAATCGTATTGATCGTTTAACCCTAGAATGATTCTTAATTGTTGATCAACCATCCAATCAAATCATGAACTCTAATGTGTGTGACCTCATAGGTCTAAACCTAAGCTGGTAGTATAGAAATAAATTTTTATATCAATCGAAGTAACCATCTAACAATGGTACCCGACGGTCGGATAGGTCGAATATGTAGAGCAACATCCTTAGAACCCATGCGGATATAGTTTTCATATAATTCATCCCCTTGACCAAAATGCTCATAGGATACCTCAGAGTTCAACCGTCAATTCTGATCAGGTTATCCACATTGTATTTCAAAATATCAAATCGATCTGATGTATTATCCTGACCAAGGTTTTGCTAAATTGAAATACAGCGACTCATTCTTCTCCAACTCTTGGAGCAGTCAATCCCATCTCGATCACATTCCAACTTTGCAAGTACTGACTATACCTAGAAGCCTTCCATCACTGAATTAAAATTTTAGTTAGTCCAGTACCAAAGCACAGTGAGTTGCTTGCAAGTCACTGAGGCGATCTCAGGTCTAAGGGATACTTATACCTATATCCCATCAGAGACATTCTCGACAGCAGAATGCTCTGGAGTTTGTCACGTTCTATGATGATATACTCTTACATCTCACCTGTATACCATACCAGTGTCTCCACACTCCTTGGTTAAGAGGACAACCAACCCATATGGCCTACAGCGACCTATGCTCAATAGAAGCTGTCATCCTTATTAACAGCATATCATTTGGTCATGAATAGTTTTAAGGACTAATCGATAAATTTTTTCTTTATCAAATCTAAATAGTCCTAAGGACTTCATCACAACAACAGAGTTCATTAGAAGATGAAAATTTATGATGAAAAATACCAAAAATATATTTTATTTATTAACAAATCAATTACAATGCAAAGTTGCTCAACCGTCAACAGATTGATGATTGGCTTTTGGGACATATTTTCCAACATTTGATTTCACTGATTCAAAAATAAGAGAAGAAATTGACCTGCAAGTTATAAATCCTCTCACTAATTTCACCAAGTCATATAGAGAATTAGACACAAGCTGGTCTAAAGATACTTAATCAGTCATACTGATTTATCTTGATGGCATGGGTTAGCTCGAATCGACTAGTGACTCAATCAAAATATAATCTACCATGTTGGCTAGGTAAGTGAGATCCGTGGGAGGGATATGCCAATAACTTACCGTAGACGCAATCTAGGTGAGTAGCTCCCAATTAATAACCACTTGATCAAAACTACCAAACTTATCTTAGACATCAACTGGTTAATTAGTTTCGATTTGATTTACTAGAAGATTCGAGCTCAACCATAGAGCCATGATTATGGTCTATTTATTAAGGTCAAAAATATAGACTTGATCAAACTCTAACTATTAAGGTTGATCTAGAGAAATTCAGACCTAATCTAATTTGACTTTTGATTAGATTTAATTAATTTCTCTACATAGTCCATATGTATTTCTAACTCTAGGTCTAACCTATTAGAAAGACCTAATTCATACTAACCCATAGCCCATCGATTTATGTGGTGTCTTAGTGATCTTCAATTCTCAAATCTAAATCATTCAAACTTAATTCAAAATTAAGTGTGTGAAATATGTATTTCAGTTTGTAGAACTATTCTCCTAGGATTTCAGATGAAGCATACCATATGTTTCAACTCACGAAAATAAATTTTTATAATATATCTAATAATTAAATATGCATAGGTATGATCTAAACTTCATACATGATATGCATCATGATAACTTTTAGATCAATACTGATTATATCGAATATAACATGCTATTTAGATTTTAAAATAATTTTATATCTAAATTTATCTTATTGTAATAAATTATAAATTACTTTATATCTAATCTAAATATATTTATGATCAAAATAATTCATAAGAATCTGTTTATTTTTCTTCTTCACGAATCTGGATTACAATGATACTCCTACATGTCACAAGAGAATCCATCAAATGGATTAAAGAAGGAGATCAATCCCTTCGATCTCTTATGATCGGATAGTCTGGTGATCTCATCAATTTGAGTACCAGACTACTAAGATCTGAAATCTAATTTTATATACAATCATATCAACATGCAATTTTGATAAAATAATTTATGTCATGAATATGTCCCTGATCTTATCAATCATATTCTTCATCTAATCTAATTAGATTTAATACATCATATACATCATATCAAATCTGAAACATATCTTATATTAATTATAAAATATTAATTTTAGGTCTGATATCATATAAAAAATTAATTAGATGCAAATATGAATGCATAAGGATTAAATTTTTGGTTAAATCTGTTTTGATATAGTACAGAATTTTATTAGAATTCAAATCTGAAAATCTATCAAAACATATTCAATTTAGATCTAAAATAAGTTTCACTTCATAACCAAAATAATAATATTAAAATTTTATTAAAATTAATTTAAAATAAATTTTAAATCAGATTGTTATTCCAATAAAATTCAGCAAAAATAAAATTCTGTTATAATAAACTTATAACAAATCTTAATCAACCATTGATTAGGTTCATATAATCCAATCAAAATTAGATCATAAATTTTATTTAGATAGGTTTAAATTAAATTTAATATTTAACATAAAATTTTAATTATATATAATATATAAATAATTAAAAAAAAATCAGTTATGCATCCATGTATCAAAGCCTAGCTCTGATACCAATTAAAGGGAAAGAAAGTCTGTTTCTCACGGATAACCAAGGTTGCATCTAAAATTTTTTTATTTATTTAACTAAATAAAGATCAAATTTTTACCTAAATTATAGCAAAATGAGATCAAATCTCTAAAATCTAGATTCAAACCTTCATATATGCTTGGATCTACAAGCCCTCTACTTCGCATGCACGCCAAATTTTGCAGAAAAATGGGATGAAGCTTTGAGTTGAAGCACCTTCATAAGGACACCAAGAGAGAGAAGAGAGTCACTGATGAGATGCCTCACACCAGCAAGGGGACACTCAAAGAGGAGGCCACGGCAAGGAGGGAGACACGCCAAGGATGGGATGCCCATAATGTCTCACACCTCTCTCTCTCTCTTTCTCTCTTTTCTCACACTTCAATTGCTATGCATCCATAGGTAGAGATCCTCTTTATTTATAGATGATTTTTATGACCCAATAAGAATAAGACTTCTAATTCAAATAAACTTTGAATTAGTCTACAACTTATCAAAGAAGGATTCCTACATGAGAAAGGATTGGCACCTAATATGGCGCCCACTTTGCATCCATGCCCATGCCCATGTGGGATGGCCCACAACCAGCACCATACCAGATACTGATTGCCATAGAGGTAAGAGAGTCCTGATGAAAATAGGCTTTAAGGATCTCATTCAAAATTAGTTCAATTCGAATCCAATTCGAAGCTGATTCGAAATAATTTTGAAAGGCTGTCAATCCTAAATTGTTTAGGACTTTAGGACCAAGTCTAACTTAAAATTTTGAACCCAATTAAATTTAATTAAATTAGATCTAATCTAAAATTAATTAGCATTTAAATTCAATCTCTTATAGGCTCTTTGGATCATAAATCAAAAATTGTTTGTCCTAGGGATTGAACCTGAACCTCATGTGTAGTGCTAGCTAGACATGTCAACTCTTCAATCCTGTTTGATCTATAACTTAAGTCTCAATCAAGTTAGTCTATATGTTCAATCAAGTCAAGTACTTTCAAATTAGATATATAAACATAGGTCAATATTTTTCTACATCGCTTGACTTGTGTGCGTGACTCCATAGATTCGAATACTAAGCCGATAGCATAAGAACCGTTTCTTGCATCAATCAAAGATACCATATAGCAAAGGTTCCTGACGTCTGGATAGATCGAATAATCATAAGAAAATATTTTATAACCTATGCATATGGTTACTGCATAATTCATCTCTTTGATCCTGAATGCTCTAGGATGATCAAGGGTTAACTGTCAACCCAGAGTATTTCATCCACATTATATTTCAACCTTTCAAATTTATCTCATGGATTATCTTGGCCAAGACTTTACTAAATTGCAATACAGCGATACATCAGCTCCTATAATCTGAAGGGATCAATCCCATCTTGATCCATATACAGACTTTGTAAGTACTTGACTGTACCCAGTAGCCTTCCGTCACTGCATTAAAAATTTAGATAATCCGACAGTATAATGAGTTACTTGTAAGTCACTATGGTGATCTCAAATCTAAGAGACACTTATGCTCATAGCTTCACGAGCAGCTCTTGACAGTAGAGCGCTCAGCAGGTGAGTCACCTGTTTAGTGACAATGTACTTCTATATCTCACCTGTATACTATACCAGTGTCACCACACTCCTTGATTAAGAGGACAACCAACCCATATGGCACACAACGATCTTCACTCAATAAACATCATCGTCCTGTAATGATGTATCATTTGATCGCAGACATGTTTAAAAACTATACGATAAATCTCTCTTTATTGATTACTAACATAGTTCTAAGGACTTCATCACAATACAAGAGTTCTACAAGGAAGATGCAACTTTATGATGAATAATATCAAAATAATTTTTATTTATCAATAAATAATTTATATATAAAAAAAACTCAATTGTCATACGATTGATTTTAGGACACAATTTCTAACATGGAAGACCTCAACGAAGGAGGTGGAGAAGAGATCGAGGCGGGTCAGGGATGCAGCAGTGGTGGGTGGGCTTAGAGTGCCAGGGGATGTCCTCCATCCAAACAGTAGAAGTGGGAGAGGTTGAGGGAGGTGAGGGAGGGGCAGGCAGCAAGAAGCAGGGTGAGGTCTGTGCCCAATGGGTGGTGGGGCCGCTAATGCCAGTCAACGAGCTTGGCATGGTGGAGGCCCGACCGTACTATAGGCGAGGGCATGGAGAGTCGAAGGTTTAAGGGCATAGATGGTGAGGGACATAAAAGTGGAGAGAAAGAAGAGCCATGTGACTCTTCTTTCCCTTCATTCCACTTCGTGCCAAAATTCAAAAAAAATTAGAAAGGGTATTTATGGTATTTCATAAAATTTAATCTTTCAAGTGATCCTCATATTATAACGTTGTCCAATGGAGACAGACGGTTGGATCTTTTTGCAACATCTATAAAGTTTTGGGGTTTATTTGAAACTTTTTTTTTGTAGTTTAAGTATAAATGGGTCAAAGTCCAAGGGCCATCAATGTAATTTTTTTTTAAATTTATTACAACTTCAAAATCCTGCGAATACTATCGATCTCAATTCATAACAAATATTTCACATTAACAAATATCAAACCTTGTATAATTTATAAAACTTAGTCATCCAACTATTATTGATGATGCTCTATCTTAATCTTCTCTTCGAATCGAGATTCCAACATTAGCCAAGTGCAAGCATCTTGTAACTTTGAAAAAAAGAGGAGAAAGAGGGGTAGTGAGCTTTACAATCTAGTAAAAATCTTCATATACTCACACCATATAATAGTATAATTAAAAATAATATATAAACAACATCAAAAAAAAATATAAGCCATAAAATCTCATGTCGAGTTCTAGTATAACTCAATATCGATATATACGAAAAATATATATATTATATACCATCGAATATCCATCTTTTTAAAAGTGATATATTGCACATATATAATTAAGTAAAGCCTATTTTACTTAATTATGATTCCATATCTTATCATCCATATCTCATTAATTTGATCCAGAGCAATTAGTAGTTGTCTTTAGGGTTTCAGACTAATCATAGTTACGCTTCAGCCCATGACTAGCAAACCATAAATCATGCTTCAGTCCATGGTGGCAATCATAATAACCATACTTCAGTCCACAGTGATAAACCATAATAACCATGCTTCAACCAGCGGTGACAAACCAAAATAACCACGATGGCAAACCATAATAACCGCACTTCAGCCTGTGATGGCAAATTAGAATAACCATGCTTCGGCTCACAGTGGCAAATCAAGAATATCCATATTTTAGTCTGTGGTAGTAAACTCAAGTACCACATATCTCCCCATGACAGGGCTATTCTTAGTACTATATTTTTGTCCATGATGGACTATTCTCAGTACCATGTTTGCCATGGTGGGCTATTTTTAGTGCCATGTTCTTGCCCATGACATGGCTATTCTCAGTTTAATGTGGCTACTCCAAATATTTTTTTTCTTGATCATCAATTTATTAAATATTAATTATACTAGAAAAAAAATACTATATCATATTATGTTCTTTTCAAAATTCTTAATAGTCGGTATCATAATTCAAACCATCCAAAAAATCATCATTATTTGATATGAACATATGATACAAGATATACAACTAATCATACCGACAATCATAAACAAATATTAGCCATAAGAAATCAAATCATACAGTGCAAAAATAAATATATATATACCAATGTTCATATCAAGAATTCTTACCTGTACTGATGATTGACTCAGACATAGTAATTGATAAACTTCTCGACTATGAATTTGGAAATAAGGTATTCCACTTGACATCTTCTTGTATAAATAGTTATATCTCCATATGATCATGTTCAAACATAAAAACCATATATGATTAAAGATAAAAAATTATAAAAAAATATCTAAATATCATAAGTCCATAACCCCTTCTAGGCTCAACTAATTGATCTAGGTTAGCTAGGTATCTGGACCCTCCACTAGTCTATAAGATTTTTAGAGAGAAAAATTTATGAAGAGAGAAAAAATTATAGAGAAAGAAACTCATAGAAAGAGAAAGTGGAGAGAGAAAGTAGAGAGAGGAGAGGAAAGAGAGAAAACTCTCTTTTCTATTTTTTTTCCTTTTCATTTCTTTTTTTACCTTCTCATTTTCTTCTTTCTTCTTCTTCATGAAAATAGAGGAGAGGAAAAGAGCATAGCCAACCATCCCCATAGCAGCGACCTCTGATGGCAGCAGCCCCTCTCTCGATGGCTCTAGCCCTCAAACACCTGAGCATGGTTGCATCTGATGACGGTAGCCGGTTTGGTGGAAGAAAAGAAGAAGGTAAAACAAAAACACGAGAATTCATTTTCCATGGATTCCAGCAATGATCCTTGCTAATTCCACTAGAGATCAAGCCTTAAAACTAAATAAGATAGGAGAAGAAGGGTTGGAGATTGTTACTGTTAGATTTGTGCTCTAGAAGTCAATTATTAGCTGGTACATTTTATAATTTCAGGACTTAAACTTGTACTTATAATTTTTTTATTATCAATAAAAGATTTTTTCATTCCAATCATATTTATGTGTCTATGATTTATTCTAAAAATTAACAAAGATAATTTTTATATATTCTCAATATACTAAAAATTTGAGACATACATTAATTAGCGATTAATTTCTAAATACTTTCGATCAAAAGATCATTACGGAAGATAGTGATCAATCCATTTGAGATCGATGCACAGTTCACATCCCTTGTAGGCAGATGAGTCTCGGATCTGCAGTATAGGGACAATGGAGTAAAGGTGCGGGTGGTTGTTAGAGAACAACTTGCACTGAATGTAACTAATATGAAAAATTACATGGATGTCTACTCACTCGTCAGTAATCTTTTCGATATTGCAGTAGTGTGAGTGGTCCTTTGACTTGTCGTATCATTGGCTATTCATAGTGAGGCTGCTAAGTTTGACTGTATATTTTCTTGGTCTCTAGCTATTCGGATCCTTACTATGTATGTTGGCTTCAATAAATTCAGATTCACTATTTAGAGTAGGATGCATCTAGAAAGAATCTATCGATCTTGATAGAAAAGAGAAGTCCTATGCAATTTGCAAGACTTTTAGAAAGTTTTTGGTCAAAGCAAGTGTGAATACTGAAAAAAAAAATTTACGAAATTCATAAATGAACTCGAGTCGAGTCAATCTAGCATATGACTGATAATGGAGCCTGACGAGTTCTCTATGACCTCTATCAAGTCAGAACTCACAATAAAATGACTAAATCATATAATAATTACATCTAGGAGTTCATACTTTTATTCTACTGGATTGCCACTACATACTGCTAGGTGTTACTAGTGGATTGTGAGACTCATCAGATGTCGTCTTAATGATCGATAACTCTCAAAGAATAGAATTAAAAATGTTCCAACCCATCGAAATAAATTTCGATGATATTGTGATGGAGATCATAAAATATCTTACTATCAGATAGAATGAAATCTATGAGGTCACACGTTAAGAGATTTAATCTTGAATTTGCTAAATTAGACTTATAAAGTTCAAATTGGGTTAGGATTTATTGAAATCCTATTGGGTTTAAGAAAACCATGCTAGCATATGGTTAAACTTAATTTTTCTCGAAACTTCGATTGGATCAAGTCCATAGCCTTGAACCTAATTTAAATCTATTTAGGTTTAATTGGATGCCTAATTGTGAACCCAAGAGGATTAGATTAAGTCAATGAATTGGCTAAATTATCTTCTCATTATCTCTTTATTATCTTCTCATTATCTTCTAATGTGTATGTAGAATAGTTGGAAAGAAGGGTGGCGCCTACCTCCCTTTTTGGTAGGACCAAGGGGCGCCAATCCCCTGGATAATGCAAGAGGGGCCCGCCCCCTCTTGTGGCATAGCATGGAGGAGAGAAAGAGAGAGAGGGGCAATGCCCCCTCTCTCGAATAAAAATCCTAGAATGGGTTGCCAAGGGTTGGTGCCCCAACCACCTGTCCTGTATTCTATGGGGCACCCCATATGCTGACCAAAAGGGGCTGATATCCTATCAATTAAGTCTGATTTTAATAAAAAAAATTAGATTAAAAAGGTAGAAATCTTTATGAGATAAGGATGTATCTTTTTAAATTAATTGGATTCCTGATTTGGATCAAGAAAGGGCCTATATAAAGAGAAGGTTTCCTAGGGTTTTAGAAGTTAGTTTTTATTGACTAAAAACCAGATCTTTCTCCCTCTCTCCCTTCTCCATGCCACACCCTCTCCTTATTCTCTTTTCCACATCCAAAGGTTGGGCATCCCACCTTTCAACATGCTAAGAGTTGAGGAGTTGTTCATCTACAGCGAGGAACGAAGAGAAAAGGCTGCAAATCAAAGGTTCTAAAGAACTGAGATCCTACTTGAAGAAGAAGGATCTATTACAAGAAGATTGATTTAAGGTTAATCTCGATGGATACCTGCAGAGGTCAGACACGTGTACGGCTCGAGAAACCTTAAATCAGAGATCATCGATAGTGAAAAATTTCTACCCACGCTAAGGTATTGAGATTTGATCTCATACCTATTTTAATTTTTAAATTATATGTATATCTTTTTTTCTAAGCTTGGATAAGATTAGATGAAATCTACTACATGTGAGGTTAAAGGGTTTAACCTGATTATTTTTTCGCTGTGATCAAAATTTTTTTTTAAATCTACATATGCTCCCTATCTGACTTTTCTAATAGTGGTATCAGAGCCACTGATTTTTAAAGACACATATGATCTAGTTTTTATCTTAGATCTAAAAGTTTTGGTGACTTAAAATTGATCTTGTGCTGATATAAGGTTGTCCTGGTATAGGATTTACCCCCTATATTGTAAAGATTGTCCGAGCACAAGATTGATATAATTTGAAAATTATTTTCAAAGTAATTAAATCAATCTTTCAGATCTGAAAATTAGCATATGTGATATGTCTTATTTTATCTTTAGATTTAAAATTAGAATGATTAAAAGTTCACATCAAACTAGTATAAAGTTGTCCTGGTATAAGGTTTACCTCCTATATTGAAAGGTTGTCCTAGTTTGATACGAATCGATTTTTGAAAAAATATTTTTAAAATATTTTAATCATTATTTTAGATCTAATTTTATATATATTTTGATATGTATAATTTTAATTTTAGATCTAAAATTTGATGTATATATGATGCATATTTTAGTTTAGATCTGAAACTACATATATATAATATATGACCTTAGATTTAGATCTGAAATAGTTTCAAGATCATAAGCCACTAAGCATGCAATGAAATATAATCTAAAAAATTATTTTTAGATCTGAAATTATATTATTGCATGTGGGTATGGGTTAAATAAATTAGGTCTAGTAATCAAACTACAATTAAGATCAAATTAATTAAATCAGGTTAGAACCCATTATCGATTTTAAGCAGTTAATTGATCCTAATCAATGATTGATTAAAATTAGGTCAAAGGGGCTCAAAGTAGAGTTTAGTTATAGTTGGTCACATCGATTCATATTTTGATGTGAGTTGATTGATTCAAGATCGAATTTGGCTCAGTAGTTCAGAGCCGTTTCAATAAGTTAACCTGATCGATTCTAATCGACCAATTTGATGTCTAAGGCAAGTATTTAAATGATAGTTATTTAATTGGTTCCATTGTCTGACCTAATCAATTTTGATTGATGTCTAAGGAAAGCAACGGGGGGGCCCCCACTTATCTTAACTTATCTGACCATCTTAGGAGATTCAGTTTTATGCTAGATTACTTGTTGACTCAAGTTCACCTATGCCGACTAGGCTGGTTAGACATATTAATGTGCTGACCTGAACTTGATCAGTCGGACGTCAGATCTGCTGATTTAGAAGAGATCTAAACTTAAATTTTCTCATTAAATATTAAGTCTAGAGGTCTTCTATCATTGTAAAGATGCGGGTGCCTTCTTGGCATTGATCGTTCTCGACTGGTTACAGTGGTTCAGTTGTATTGAAAAAGTACAATCATTCTATTGATATTTGATCTCCCGAGGTAGAGATGGGGTTGGACCCAATAACTATTAGGTGAGCATTCCAATGATGGCTTTGTGTCCGCTGGTGAACGATAGGTCTGACTTAACTAAGAAATGTACCAATAAGTGTTAAATGAGGTCACAGAACTTAGAGACCAAGCCCACTGCATCTTGCTTAGTGAAGCAATAGGCAAAGTGTTGTTTACTCTTTGATCTGTACTCACCAATAATTGTTAGGTGAGGTGTGTGCAGATTAATGAGATCGCAGTATCCACTTAAAACCATCATGTATAGGCTTTTATTTCTTCACCCGAGGAGTGTGGGAGATTCAAAAAAATAGTGGGAGCCTTTATTTATTTTTAAAATTTCTAGAATAAATATTTTTATAAGTACAAACATCTAACTAGAAACTATTTTCTCTACAAATAATTATATCGAGTTCAACCCATCAACCCGTATCCTCGATATCAATAGGTTGACTGGTATGAATTATAAAAACTGACTCCAAAATTTTAGAATCATTTTTAGTTCTGAGAAAGTAACCCATGTCCTTGATCAGGATGTACCTACGTTACCTACTCATCCATCCCCTGATCAACGAGCTGCACTTGAGAAGTAGATGGATGAAGATAACAAGGCAAAGTCATTTTAGCATCTATATCTAATGATCTTCAGCAATAGCATAAAGATATGAAGACTGCCAGAGAGATGCTAACTCACCTGCAAGAGTTGTATGGTGAGCAGAGTTGCACAGCTCGCTTTGAGGTCTTCCGAAGATTTTTCAGAGCGAAGATGCATGATGGACAGTCTATCAATGATCATTGTTTGACAATGATCAAGGATATCAAATAGCTTCAGAAGCTCGGTATGAACATGGATAAGAAATTGTAGGTGGATCTGATCCTCTAGTCTCTTCTTGATTCATATGGATAGTTCATTATGAACTATTATATGAACAAAATTGATAGCACTTTATCTGAGTTACTGAACATGCTGGTAACAGCAGAGGGCACCTTGAAGAGTTCAAGGGGTACAATTTTGACTGTGGAGTGGACTTCCTCCAAAAGAAAGTCTTTTTTCAAGAAGAAGAAGCCTGCAAAGAAGCAAAAGAATAAGGCCAAGCCCAAGAAGCAAATTTCAAAGAAGACCGACGATAAGAAAAAGTGTTTCTATTGCAACGTCGAAGGTCACTGGAGGAGAAACTATCCGGCCTACCTGACGACTGTCAAGAGCAGGAAGAAGGATGGACCTTCTGAAGGTACATCTGATATGCTTGTTATTGAAACTAATCTAATGATTTTCTCTTCTTGTAGTTGGGTTCTAGATTCTGAATCAAGTGCTCATTTATGCACTTCTATGCAGGATCTTGAAGAAGTGAGAGGACTGAGGGAAGGCAAGATCACTCTCAAAGTCGGTAATGGAGCAAGGATTGCTATTGTGGCCATCGGGATCTACCCTCTACAATTACCGTTAAGACTAAGTTTAATTCTTAAAGACTGCTATTATACATCTGTAGCTAGTAAAAATTTAATTTTCATCTCTATACTGGTACAGTATAATTATAATTTTTATTTCAATAAAGATATGTGTTTGATTTATTTTGAAAATAAAATTATTGCATGTGCTTTTTTGATTGACAGTCCTTATCATTTGTATATGGATGCAAGTGTAAATATTAATAAGCAAATTATGAATGCTATAGGGTCTAAGAGAGTTAAAGATAGAATTAGCCAAAAGTATCTGTGGCACTTTAGGTTAGGCTATATTAAAAAAGACAGACTCAACAAACTAGAGAAAGATGATCTTCTCGAATCATTGACTTTTGAGTTTTATCTAGTTTATGAATTATGTCTTCACAAAAAAATGGTCAAGTTGCCTTTTGTGGGACAAGGAGAAAGGATCGTTGAGATATTAGCTCTGGTACACACTGACGTGTGTGATCCATTTGATGTATAAGCCAGGGGTAGCTATGTCTACTTTATAACTTTTATCGATGATTATTCACGGTATGGATTTGTGTATCTAATGCATCGAAAGTCCTAAGCCTTTGAAAAGTTCATAGAGTTCAGATATGAAGTAAAAAAATAAACTAAAAAATCCATAAAGATTTTTCGATCAGATCGAAGAGGGGAATATCTTAGTAAAAAATTTTAGACCTATCTCAAGAATAATAGTATAGTCTCATAGTGAACACTTTCAGGGATGCCTCAGCTCAACGGGATATCTGAAAGGAGAAATCGAATCCTATTAGATATGGTTCAGTCCATGATGAGCTTCACAGACCTTCCTATCTTTCTCTGGGACATGTATTACTTTCTGCGATTCATCTTTTGAATCGGGTTCCCTCTAAATCCATTCCTACCATACCATATAAGTTGTGGCATGGTAAGAAGCCAACTCTTTGATACCTCAAGATTTGAGAATATCCGATCCATGTCCAGTGACTGCAGGTGGACAAGTTAGAGGCTAGATCCTTTAGGGCTCACTTTATTTGGTATCTTAAGAAAATCATGGGATACTACTTCTATCTTTCTGAGGACCATAATATGATTATGAGCCATCATACCGTCTTCTTAGAAAAAGAGTTTATCCAAGATGGAGGCAGTGAGAGGAGGATTAAGCTCGAAGAGAAAGTCTCTGAAGAACATCAAGTCTAAGAGCCTGAACCCAGTAATGAGTCAGTAAATGTGATACTTCTTCTATCTCGTAGATCAAGTAGGATCTTCCGTCCTCTCGAAAGGTACCTAAATATTCTTACAGAGGATTTAGAGGAAGCATTCCTTGAGGGAGATAGGGACATTAAGAATGATCTCAAGACCTACGATGAGGCAATGTTAGATATAGACTTTGAGAAATGGATGGAAGCGATGAAGTCAGAAATTGACTCCATACATTCCAACTAGATTTGATCCTTAGTAGATCCATCTGAAGGTATTGTACCTATTAGGTGTAAATGGATTTACAAAAGAAAAATTGGGTCGGATGATAAGGTAGAGACCTATAAGGTAAAGCTAGTTGCGAAAGATTATAGTCAATGTGAAGGTATTGACTATCATGAAATCTTTTCACCTGTGGCCATGCTAAAATTTATCCGTACTCTGCTTGCAATAGCAACCTTTCATGATTATGAAATTTGACAGATGGATGTAAAAACTACCTTCCTAAATGGATATCTTGAGGAAGATATTTATTTGGGGCAGCCTTTGGGTTTCACATCCAGTAATAGTGATCACAAGGTCTACAAACTGCAAAGGTCCCTATATGGACTCAAGCAAGCATCTCAGAGTTGGAACGCTTGCTTTAATAATGTGATCAAAACTTTTGATTTCATCAAAAATGAGAAAGAGCCATATGTGTACAAAAAGGTGAGTGAGAGTACTGTCATATTCTTCATATTGTATGTGGATGACATCCTCTCGATTAGGAATAATATTTCCATGCTGACATCGATCAAAATATGGTTATTAAAAGAGTTTGCCATGAAGGACCTAAAAGAAGCTTCCTACATTCTTGGTATAAAGGTTTATAGAGATAAATCTAAGAGGATAATAGGACTCTCACAGCGAATGTATATAGAGGAAGTGTTGAAGAGGTTCAGCATGGAAAACTCTAATAGGGATCTTTTGCCCCTTAGACATGGCATTCATCTCTCCAAGAAGATGTATCCTGACACCTCTGAGGAGATCCAGTGCATGAGCAAGATCCCTTATATTTCAACAATAGGAAGCCTCATATATGCTATATTTTGTACACAATCTGATATAGCTTTTGCCATGAGTCTTACGAGTAGATATCAGGTGAATCCAGATGAAGAACACTGGATTGCTGTTAAAAATATCTTTAAGTACTTAAGAAGGAATAAGAATTTATTGTTGGTCTTTTGTGGAGGATCGGAGCTAAAAGTAGAGGGATACATCAATTCAGACTTTATGACTGATATCGATGATAGAAAGTCTATATCGGAGTATATCTTCTTATGTAATGGTAGTGCGGTTAGCTGGAAGAGTTTCAAGCAGCCGATCATTGTAGATTCGACCATAGAAGCCAAGTACATCATCATCTCTGAAGCTACTAAGAAAGTCTTTTGGTTCAAAAAGTTTATTGCAGAGATGGGTGTGATGCCATCATATGCCATGGCATTGCACTGCAATAACAATGGCACCATAGCCTTCGCTAAGGAGCCCAGGTCTCACCAGAAGTCCAGGCATATAGAGCGGTGATTTCACATCATACGCAAATGGCTCGAGAAGAAGTTTGTCGAGGTACAGAGAGTTGACTCTGCGCTAAATGTGGCGGACCTGCTGACCAAGCCTCTCAGCCAATAGAAGACCAAAGCTCACCTTGAGAAGATGGATCTTAGGTATATGACCAATTGGTTTTAGGTCAAGTGGGAGTTTGTTAGATTTGTGTCCTAGAAGTCAATTGTTGGCTGACACATTTTGTAATTCCAGAGCTTAAACTTGTACTTATAAACTTTTTTATTATCAATAAAAGATTTTTTTATTTCAATCATGTTTATGTGTCCATGACTTATCCTAGAAATTAACAAAGATGATTTTTGTATATTCTCAATGTGTTGAAAATTTGAGACATACATTAATTAGTGGTTAATTTCTAAATGCTTATGATCAAAAGATCGTCATGAAGGACAGTGATCAATCCATTCGAGATCGGTGCACAGTTCACCTTCCTTATGGACAGATGAGTCTCTGGTCTGTAGTGTAGGGACATTAGGGTGAGAGTATGAGTGGTTGTTAGAGAATAACTTGCACTGAGCGTGACCAACATGAGAAACTATATAGATGTCTACTCACTCGTCAGTAGTCTTCTCGATATTGTAGTGGTGTGAGTGATCTTTTGACCTGCAGTATCATTGACTATTTACAGTGAGGCTACTGAGTTTGACTGTACGTTCTCTAGATCCCTAGCCATTTGGATCCTTGCTGTGTATGTTGACTTCAGTAGGTTCAGGTTCGCTATTTAGAGTAGGATGTACCTAAAAAAAATCTATCAATCTTGATAGAAAAGGAGAAGTCCTATGTGATTCGTGAGGCTGAGTTCAAAAAATTTTTGATCAAAATAAGTATGAATACTGGAAAAGAGTTTTCATGAAATTCACAAATGAACTCGAATCGAGTCAATCTAGCATATGACTGATTATGGAGTCTGACGAGTTTTTCATAACCTCCGTCAAGTCAGAACTCACGATAGAAGGACTGAATCATACGATAACTGCATCTAGGGGTTCATACTTTCATTCTACTAGATTACTACTGCATACTACTAGGTGTCACTAGTGGATTGTGAGACTCATCGACCGTCGTCTTGATGATCGATGATCCTCGAATGGTAGAATTAAAAATGTTCCAACCCATTGAAAAGAGTTTTGATGATATTATGATGGAGATCACAATATATCTCACTACCAGATAGAATGGAATCTATGGGATCACACATTAAGGAATTTAATCTTAAATTTACTAAATTGGACTTATGAAGTTCTAATTGGGTAAGGGTTTTTGAAATCCTATTGGGTTTAAGAGAACCATGCTAGCACATGGTTAAATCTAATTCTTCTCGGGACTTCGATTAGATCAAGTCCATAGCCTTGAACCTAACCTAAATCCATTTATGTTTAATTGGACGTCTAATTGTGAGCCCAAGAGAATTAGATTAAGTCAATGAGTTAGCTAAATTATCTCCTCATTATCTCCTAATATGTATGTGGAATAATTGAAAAGAAGGGTGGCGCCTAACTCCCTTTTTGGCAGGATCAAGAGGTGCCAATCCCTTGAATAATGCAAGAGGGGCCCGCCCCCTCTTGTGGCATGACGTGGAGGAGAAAAAGAGAGGCCACGCCCCCTCTTTTGAATGAAAACCCCAGAATGGGGCGTCAAGGGTTGGCGCCCCAACCACCTATCCTGTATTCCATGGGGCGCCCTATATGCTTTCCAAAAAGGGCTAATATCCTACCAATTAAGTTTGATTTTAATGAAAAAAATTAGATTAAAAAGATAAAAATCCTTATGAGATAAGGATGTGCCTTTTTAAGTTAATTGGATTCCTGATTTGGATCAAGGAAGGGCCTATATAAAGAGAAGATTTTCTAAGATTTAGAAGTTAGTTTTTATTGACTAAAAATCAGATCTGTCTCCCTCTCTCCCTTCTCCACGCCACACCCTCTCCCTCTTCTCTTTCCCATGCCTAAAGGTTGGGCATCCCACCTTTCTACACGCCAAAAGTCAAGGAGTTGTTCATCTACAGTGAGGAACGAAGAAAAAAAGCTGTAGATCAAAGAGTTGATTCTGCAGTCCAGATTAAAGAGTTGATAAAGATTCTAAAGGGCTGAGATTCTACTTAAAGAAAAAAAATCTACTACGAAAAGATCAATTCGAGATTGATCCTGGTAGATATCTATAGAGGTCGGATAAGTGTGCGGCTCGAAGAACTTCAAACCAGAGATCATCGGTAGCGGTGAATTTCTACCCACATTAAGGTATTGAGATTTGATCTCATACTTATTTTAATTTTCAGATTATATGTATGTCTTTTCTTTTGAACTTGGGTAGGATTAGATAAGATCTATTGTATATGGGGTTAAAGAGTTTAACCTGATTATTTTTCCGCTGCGATCAAAAAGATTTTTGAAATCTATACATGCACACTACCCGACTTTTCTAACAGTTACCTCAACTCGGCAAGGTCTTGCAATCAAACTGGTAGTAGAATTCCCAAGAAATCCTCATGGAGACAACTTGAAATCAGGGGCTTTAAGGGTAAAAGTCGGTGGGACTTGAATTAGGATACTAGATAGGGAGTGAAGACCGATTTTTATAGGCTCAATCTGAGATTAATCAAGTTAAAAATGGAGTCCTATTCCTTCCTTCCAGGAGAAGTCGGACTCCTTCCAGGAGTCCAATTCTTTCCCCTTTCTTATAATTTTTTCTCTCTTGCTTTAAGATTCATGCGGGAAAGGTAAAAAAATCTGGGCTCTTACACCTGGAAGACCAAAACGTATGATAGATGCCATGTTTGGAGTTCGACAACGTCCTCCTGAATCCTCGCATGACTGTGCTTGTCATGCATCATGATATATATGGATATCTTTTATAAGTGATATTGTTTTGTGCTATCAAAATGGTTCGATGGAAGTGGAACTTCTCTTGCAAGGATCTTTTGGATTGGGAAACATAGAAGGCCAGCATTTTTTCCTTCGTATTAAAAATTTCTTTCCGATTGTATCAATAAATCTTGTTGTCCACTTCGATACATTTCATCAATTGCTGATATCATCTTCACTCAACGCCAATTTCTTGCACGAAATTCATTCATAGCCACCATCTAAATCCGAGCTGTAAACCACTTATATATAGGCATCGCTACCATCCATATGCATGCATATAAATTTCTACACGAGATTAGCCAACCAAACGCCATTTGGCCTTCTTGGCGTCATGCCTGAAGAGCAATGGGCTGTATTTCTGCATAAAGGAGTTGGCAGGTTCATCAGACCCCCCAGATGTTTTGAAACAATGTAAATCTCACAGTCATTGAATCATTTGAATCATTCATGCACGAAGATGTATGTTAGACGTGGTATTCAGTTAAGAGTCGCAGGAATGCTTATTTAATATTGATTTAGACACGGAGAAACGCTTGTTAGATAACTGCAAAAATATATTTTGTTATTTATTCTAAGATTTTTTGTGTATGTATATCCTCTTAAATATTTAAATTTACGTAAATATTTTTTTAAAATTAATATTTATATATATATCCTTATAAAATACTTGTTTTGTATGTATATCCTTTTTTGTTCTTATTTTTTTGCATATATACCTACATCATTTAATACTGTTAAAAAATTAATAGTTTAAAATTTAAATAACTAAAATATTCTTATGGGTAGATGTGCAAAAGAAAAATTTATAATGGTATATATACAAATAATAATTTCATGAAGGTATTCATGTAAATTGAATGTTTAAAAGGATGTACATGTAAAAAATTCTAATTTAATTTTTATCTATTTCATCTAGATGGATTCAGACCCTCTTACTCTATAATGTAGTAACATATTACATTATATAACAACATGATGATAATATTATATAATATTTTATATATTAGAATGCTATATTATATTTTATTTTTATTGAAGATTGGACGATTATGTCTATCTTATAAACAACTTGATATACCTTGTATACTTCACAAAGATATTTTCGATAAAAAATTTTAAAATAAAAAATAATAAAATTATAAATTCTTATTGTTACATAATACCCAAAGTCACAATTATGTCTATTCTATGTAAATGTACAAGCTATTCATGTAATATCAGATTTAGATATTTTTTTTAAAAACATATTATTATATATTAGAGAAAACATGAATGGTTATGATCTTTTTATTTTCTAGATAAAATAATTTTGATCTATCATTTAATAAAAAAATTATTTTATCTATGTAAATTAATAAATTAAGTAGATTTATAATTTTAATTATATATGTTAATTTTTTTCTATTAGAATAAGCAAAGAATTAACAAATTAAAGACGTGCATTTATATTAAAAATTTTTTGCGTGCATATCTTTTCAAATATTCAAATTTATATAAATATCTTGATAAAATTACTATATATATATATATATATATAATGATATTTTAATTATTTTAATTTTAAAATATTAATTTTTAACGATGTTAGATGATATGGGTATATATTTTAAAAAAAATATTTTATGATAATATATATATAGATATTAATTTTAAAAAAATATTTATATAAATTTAAATATTTAAAAAATTTTACATGTAAAAATCTCTTTATTTTATTATACTATGCTTCTGATTGCTGGGCGGCGCTGCACGCAGTTATCAAAATGGTTTGCGGGAGCATTCGACCTCTGCTGCTTCCCCCACGCCTGGCACACTTTGGCTCCTGAAACGCTCAAAACTATACCAAGCTTTCTTTTTTGTTTTTTTTCCTTTTTTTTTTTTCTTCACTCCGTCAGGATCTTCTTTCACTTTTGCTTACTTTGTCAGTTTCTTTTTCTCTTGGGCTCCAAAGTGTAGTGTAGACTAAACCGGCGCTCAGACAAAAGGAGTGTGTGAGTGGTGGTGCACTTGTCAAAGGCCTTCAGTTTTGCGTTGTTTTATCCTCTCCTACCTCCCTTGTCCTCACCGACGAAGCAACGCCTATAACGCTTTCTCCTCACCCGTCTCTCTTCTTTACCCTCCACCTCACCTCCCTTCCTCCCCTTTCCAATCCACTCTTCTCTCTCTCTCTCTCCCCCCCCTCCAGAGCTACCCTCCACTTTTCCAACCAAAACCTCCCCCAGGTGTCAGAAATCTTGGCACTATCCCAAAACCTCTCTCCTTTTCCCCTCTCTATTTCTTTCCTTCACTCTCCCACCCTCTTTCCCACGCAACCCCCCCGCCCCTCTCTCTCTGTCTTTCTCTCTGAAGAGCTAGCTATGATGTCCACAGACTCCTCCCCTACCTCGCCCAAGGCTCCCATGGCCAGACCCCCCGTCTGCCGGCCCCTCCGGCCCACCCTCCTCGCCGACAGCCTCGTCTTCATCGCCGGCGCCTTCTCCGCCCTTCTCCTCTTCTGGATCCTCTCCTCCTTCCTCTCCCCCCCACCCCCCATGACCTCCTTCCCGCACTCCCCCACCTACACCTACTCCTCCTCCTTCTCTCCCTCCCTCCACTTCGCCAACCTCTCCATCCATCCCGACCCCTTCAACGACACCGACCCCGACCTCCTCCGCGACCCCCCAGACTCCACCTTCTACGACGACCCCTCCCTCTCCTACACCATCGACCACCACCTCTCCGATTGGGACGACAAGCGCCGCCACTGGCTCCGCCTCCACCCCTGGCTCTCCCCCGCCCCCGGCGGCCGCGAGCGCATCCTCATGATCTCCGGCTCACAGCCCAACCCCTGCCACAACCCCGTCGGCGACCACCTCCTCCTCCGCTTCCTCAAGAACAAGATCGACTACTGCCGCCGCCACGGCATCGAGCTCCTCTACAACAACGCCCTCCAGCACCCCAAGATGCGCACCTTTTGGGCGAAGATCCCCATCATCCGCGCCGCCATGGTCGCCCACCCCGAGGCCGACTGGGTCTGGTGGGTCGACTCCGACGCCGCCTTCACCGACATGGACTTCCAGCTCCCCCTCCGCCGCTACCGCAACCACAACCTCGTCCTCCACGGCTGGCCCCACCTCGTCTTCCAGCAGAAGAGCTGGGTCGGCCTCAACGCCGGCGTCTTCCTCATCCGCAACTGCCAGTGGTCACTCGACTTCATGGCCCGGTGGGCCCGCTTCGGCCCCCAGGATCCCGAATACGAGCAGTGGGGCCACCGCCTCAAAAACGAGTTCAAGGACAAGCTCTTCGTCGAGTCCGATGACCAGTCCGCCCTCGTCCACCTCCTCAACGCGGAACGAGACCGGTGGGCCGACAAGGTCTTCCTCGAGGACGCCTTCTACTTCGAAGGCTACTGGATCGAGATCGTCGGCCGGTTCGGGAACATGACGGAGAAGTACCTGGCGATGGAACGGAAGGTGCCGCCGCTGCGGAGGCGGCACGCCGAGAAGGTCGCGGGGGTGTACGGGAGGATGAGGGACGGGGAGTTGGAGCGCGAGGGGGCGGAGACGGGGCCCACGGGGTGGAGGAGGCCGTTCATGACGCACTTCACCGGGTGCCAGCCCTGCAGCGGCGACCACAACAAGAAGTATTCCGGGGAGAATTGCTACGAGGGGATGCTGCGGGCGCTCAACTTCGCGGATGATCAGGTGTCGCGCGACTACGGTTTCAGGCACACCGAATTGGGCGGCTACGATGTGAAGCCGCTGCCGTTCGATTATCCGGCGGCCGGGTGATCGCGATGATCGGTGCGGTCGTGGTCATGCTGATCGGAAATTAATTTGCTGATGGAATAATAAATTTTCTGATAGAATGGTAGAAAGAGGGTGTAGAAAAGCAGCTGTTCGTACACAGGTCCGTGTCAGATATTAGTTGTTGTTTCGTTTATTTATTGGATTTTATTTTTGCTTCTGTGGTGGGAATATATTCGGTTGCTTTTGAGTTTTGAATGCGTAGTGTTCGGGCTTTGTTTGAGAAAGGTGGTCTCAGCACCTGGAAATCTTGTTGATGGGAAAGCAAACGGTCGGGTTGCATTTTTTGCACCAAAGTATGATCACTCTCAGCACAGATCTGAAAGCATTCCAAATATCTAATTCATGATCTGCACAGATCTCAAAGTAATTATTACATGATCGAATGATGGACGCATGCAAAGAAAGATGTACCATTTTTGGTATAAATAGCTTTCCATTTCCTTGTCTGCTATCTAAGACGGGGTTGTATCTTTAGAAGGATTTGCCTTTTTCGTGTGAGTCCCCCGTTGGATTATCTACTGGTTGCTTGAAGATCTATACAGATGAGTGAGTGATCCATCTTGATCTTGTTCTATTCCTTTCTTTCTCTTCTTTTGATAAGATTTCGTTGCAACGGCTAGATAAACGAGAAATTAAATTTGCGGCTTAATGGATGGAAACGCTTTCCTCGCGAGAAAGGAGTGTGCTTTGCACGGTCAAAGTGGACGCGTGTCAAGCAGTATTATCTGCCTTCTGTTCCTCGAGACACGCGCCGTCGGATATCCGGAACCTCTGTTTGGTAAAGTGCAGACATTTGTAAATAAGGTATCCATGAACTGTTGTGGTTAACTTTAAAATGATGTTAAACTAAAAATTATTATTATAATGTTGGAGCAAGGATTCCATTGGGATGGATTGACGCCATGATATCGGGATCTTTTAATGTATTATTTGCTAAAATATATCATGATTAAAATATAATTGAACTGCTAGTCTAAGCCCATGGACCACATATCAAAGTGTCAAATAAACATCAAATGCAATGAGAGCAGGGGAGTAGGAAATTTTCCCACTTTGGCCGGGTGCCTAGGAAATCTTTCCATGTTGAACAAGGATTTCATCCTGGTTGACATCTGCGGCTGCATAAGTGTTTTAAAAACAAATATGTTAAAATAAACTTTAGAGATAAGTATTTTAATGTAAATTGTTAATCTTGAATTTGCTATGTTGGTTAAGATTTGAATATCTCGATTTCAAGATATCAATGAAATTAAAAAATGATTTATTTTATGGTAAATTATATAAATCATTCTGAGATTAGGGTTAGATTATATGTACGTTTGATAGTTTGAAAATCTATGCTTATTCTTATAAGATTTATTTTTTGTCTAGCACTTTTCATAACATAATAGAATTTTAGTCCAATCAATTACTTTGAATGATACTAAAAGATTATGTCAAAAAATTTTAAAAATGACTATAATAATTTTAAATGATATAATAATTATTTAAAAATATAAAAAAATATGTGCATCTTCCTTCCTATCCGCAAGTAATTCTGATTTGCACATGAGGTAAATGATATCAGTAATACGGATAATTTAGTTGGATATAGGTATAGGTTTCACAAATTATGGGATGTAAAAATAATGAACATAGATCTTCAAAATATTTTTATGATTTGCTTTTTATTTTAATTATTTTTTCATATGAATTGGAATCTTGGATTATTCGGTCACTGTAACCTATCTTCTTGGATTATTTTTTTCTTCAAAAAGTTATTCACTTCAGCTCTCAGGTATCCAGGGGACATGAAACAATAAATTCTTCCCCGTTTTCGAGCACTGTATGCTGATTTCTATCCCGCCGAAGTTCTTTTTAGCATCCACGGATGTTCGTGGGTCGTGCCTCATGTATTTACTGTTGTGGTAATAAAGTCATTGGAAAGGACCGAGAGTTACGGCGCAGGTTTAGTCTTCCCACATGGGTGGAAGTTCTTCACAAAATGAAGCCAATATATATATATATGGGTGTGAGATTTATTGCATGCCATAATTGAAGTGCGCATATACTCCCTTGATCGTGCGAAGTCATCAGTTTCTCCGCATTCATGCTCCACAGTCCATACTTTTTCCCTGCAAACGATTTATATAGCATGAGAAAACGAGTAGGGCATGATAAAATACTGTGAAGCAACGAAATTTTAGCAGTTAAGAGCATTCTTTTGCTGACTTTTGGATGCTTCATTATTTGAGCTGTCTTTTGATTATTGATATGGGTTCCTCTAATTGATGCTCATATATTTCTTATATTAATAGCTTTTTTTTTAATTACTAGGTATGTACTTTGTTGCTGTTCGTATTTGTTGAGATCGAAAGATGAGCGATTGGATCTTGCATTGTGATGTTAGATTGACCTGCAAAACAAGTCCAAACCGAAAGTTTTTGCTCTGACGAAGATCCTCTAATGCTCAAATCAGATTTCAGAGAACAGTGAAAGTAGTAACGAGTTCTATAAGAGAGATTACTTACTTAAGTCCTCGGAACTTTTATCATTTATAGAGGATGTGATTAGATAACCGTGGAAACGTGCAGTTTCGGATTTATCGGATTGTTGGATGTGTTGTTACGTACTATTATAGACGAGACAGTCTAGCCCTTATCTGTTCTTGCGAACTTATCTGCTCCCGTAAAATCAAGAGGAGTTAGTTACGTCCGAGCTTATCCACAGGTGGACAACTGCTGCACGTACTAGAAAATCGACTGGTCGAGGCAATAGAGGGAGCTCACGTGCTAGATAAACCGCACAACTAACTAGATAAAAATGGATCTGCTCTACGTACTTCAATTCGATGTTTGAGTTGGCAACGACACCTATAACTCAATGATCTGAGGCATCAATAGTAGCACAACAGATCTGAGGTATCAAGAATACCACTGTAATATACTTTATATTGAATCGGTAATTATGAGCTTTGCATTTGGACAAGAGACCCTAGAAGATGCACCACAGGGTTATGACAGGCTGATAAAAGAAAAATAATGAAGAGAATTAGGGAAGGTAAAAAGAAAGGGAAGGAGATACAGAACAAACAAGTGATGTATCCTTTGCACGGAAGAAGAATTTATCTTCCTTCACACAAATCCACCAATAGATCATGCAATAGCCATCTTGACATCTGTGTAGCTAGAAAAGTTCTGAATGCTTTAAGTCCGTGTGAAGTGCGATGCAATAGTTGATACCACAAAAAAAGATCAACTATTCTTTCACATAGGAGATACAAGCCGAACATTGACAAATGAAGTAAAAGATATCATTACAAGAAATCTAATTTTTTGTGATAAAATTTTTTCATCGCTGAAGATAAAATTTTCGTCGCTAAAATTATTAACGATGAAAATTTTTATTACTAAAAATTTATAGAGAAAGCCTTGTAGTAAAAAGTTTTAGTGACGAAAAAATTTTATTTCATCATCAAAAATAATCAACAGTACGATGAAAAAGTTTACAACATTAGTGCCGAAATATTTTGATCACAAAAACTTAAACTTTCATCGTTAAAATTATGAAAAAAAATATTTTCATCGTCAAAAATGAATATTATTAGTTTGAAATTTTTTTATTATTTTTTTTTAATTTTAGCAATGAAAAATAGAGTTTCGTCATAAAATTTAACGATGAAAAAAATTTCTTCGCTAATTTAGCGACAAAATATGAAATTTTGTTACTAAATTTGCGATAAAAAAAATTTTGTCACAATTTTTGCGATGAAAAAAAAATTATCATAATTTTTGCTACAACAAAAAAATTTGTTGCAATTTTTACGATGAAAAAAAATTTTATTGCTAAAAAAATAAAAATAAAATAAAATTTATGATGAAAAAAAATATTTTTAGCTACAAAATTTTTTTTCATCATAATTTTAGCGATGAAATAAAAAATTTTATTGCAATATGTAGTGAAAATTTAAATATTTTAGAATGATAAAATTTTTTAATTATTTTTTGTGATAAAATTAATATTCTATCGTTAAATTAAATTATGGATGAAATAAAATATTTTTTATTTTTTTACCATGAAAGCATCTATTTAAATATAAATTTTTATCAGATCCAGCATATATTATATAAAAATATGTGAACACAATAAAAATATTCAAATTCTAAATAACAATAAGTTTCATAGCTATCATTGTCATATACAAAAGTATGAGTTCATATACCATTTAAAATTAAAAAAACTACAAACTATGTATCATTAGAGCCGTTGGCCTCGTTCCTTCCTCCAAGCGTCGATCCCTAACCTGATGTGTGTCGCGATGGCTATGCAGAGGCGGCATCATGCAACTGTAGAGGTGCTAACTCGGAGGCATCGATACCGAGCCATCCCGCCATCACAGCCACTATCCTCTCGGGCGTCTGACTACGATTCATCCAATAAGTAATTTGATCTTGCATCATGCTCATCAATGTCTTAACTGCCTTTGGCACCGAAGCATCATTAGACCAGTCGGACGACGAACTGCAAAATTTTTTTGAGCGCATGCTATGCCTAGATCCTAACTGCCGTCCGAGGATGGCATCCAAGATCGCATCATCTGTCATCGAATAAACAGGCTGTGATCCAGCATCGCTGTCAGATCTAACCTCCCTCGTCGTCTACTTTCTCAATTGTAACATTTTTTCCTTCACAATAGACCAAAAACATCATAAATTTATTTCGAAGGCTTTAAAAGCATTGAAAATATAGTACCATACTTACATGATGCTGTTTCATCTCCTCGGTTACAAACTTGCCACTCTTATTCTGATAGAATTTACTACAGGCGTCGACCCCGAATAGTCCCTATTCAAACAAAAGAAAAGAAGAAAAAGGACATCAAAGTAATTTAAATATTCAAATTTCATGCACTTCCAAGGCGATAAATTATAAGAAAATACCATAACAGGCCATATACTGTATGTAGTGCTAAGATTACTATATGGATTAAATCCATCTGTTGCCAACCCTAGCCTGACATTTCGTGAATCAGCTGCAAACTATGGATGTTCACGATCGAAATATTTCCATGGATGTCTTATGACATTATCGTCGATATTGTTTCTCTCCTTATGCCATCGTATGTCATAGGCAGTATGCCTTGACATGAACAATCGACGCAATCATAGCATAATCGAAAAGTACCATAAAATATTGCACGATATTTTCTTTTTCTTTTTATTCTTACCATGATTTTCTTTCCATCTGCTTGAATGACAAATCAGACATGCTTGTAGATCTTTTTTGTCCTTCCGAAATAGAACACAATCATTCGAACATGTATATATCTTTTCGCAGTATAGGCCCAAGTCATCGACTCCTAACCCGAGTCCTTTCAATAATTTTTTGACTTTGTAATGACTTGATGGAAATAACTCTCCCTCAAGTGTAGGTCATTCAAAAATTTGAGCAACCAATTAAACGAGTTCTTTGACCACTTACCAAGTATCTTCATACGTAATAACTTTATTATGGCGGACAACAGAGAGTACTTCTTACAACCAGGATAAATATCACTTTGCGCATCTCTTAATAGATGCTCGAATCTATTATTTACAGGCATGTTACTGTCCTCCTCAACTTCTTATCTCGAAATGAGATGCTGATGTTCTGATCCCGCTTCCATATTTGCTTCAAATAACTCCGGATGGAGATCCTCCATAATTTTTTTATCTTCTGCACCGAGTGTTTGCCTTTCACAACTAGGTGATCTACCTACTGACGACGCATTTGTGGGACTTCTGGGTGACATGCTCTAGCTAGTTAGTAAATCTTCACCATGACAAGTCCATCTCTTGTAAGTCACATCTATACTATATTTGTATAAACGATTTTGAATGTCCGATAGAGTACACCAAAATAAATTCTTACATCGATAATATAGACAATGAGCTTTTCCATCTTCTCTAGTGTGATTGGATGTCACATTCATGAAAGATGTCACACCCGCAATATACTCAAGACAGAACTTATCACACAATAACATCCAACTATGATTCATGCCTACATATTTATGATGCAAACTATACAATCAATCTTATGTAATAATAGTTGACTAACACCTTATATCCCCTACCTATAGGGTGATGGTCCTATCCCATTCAGAAACATAAGAATTTAATATTACCATACATGTTTTCTACACCAAAAAAATTTCGACAGTATTTCGGTGCAGTTCTCTAGATACACAAATACTAAAATTGTGCTATGTATCAAAAGAATATGACCAAAAATACCAACAAAACTTTTCGATATAGAAGCACATGGTATACAATATAAAATTCACTTACGTGCCCAAATTGTCCACAAGAACAATTCGAGGATAGTGTGTACAATACCAATATTTTTTTCATTAAAAGATAAATATTGGTTCATGCACGCTATCCTCGAACAAAAATTCTCAGGTTTATAAATTTGTTATGTTACGATTAATATATTATTATTATAACTATTTTTATTTTTAAACTATTTTCAAATCATGAACTATGCTTCATATAAAAAATAGAGCAACAAATAATCATGCCTAATGACTAAAATCAATTAAAAAAATAGAACAAAAATTAAAAAAATTAAAAGAATTAAAAATATTAAAAATTATGACCTGCTGATCTTCCAACTCTTTCGTAAATCCCACATAGAGAGAGAGAGATGGATATCGAGATGGAAGCGGACACCGACGATTGTGCAGCGAATGCAGACGGCGACGGCGACGGTGGCGCAGCGATGGTGGCGATCTATAGGTGGACTGTGAGAGAGAAAGAGCCAGAGAGAACCGTACCTGAGAGATCACGGCCCAGTAGACTTCAAAGAAGGACAGTGGCGGAGCGGAGGTGAAGCGACGGCGATGGCAGCGCGGCGATGGTGACGGTGGCGCAGCGACAGAGGTGACCTATAGGTGGACTATGAGAGAGAGAGAGTCATACCTGAGAGATCGCGGCTCGGTGATCAAAGAGGGACAGTGGCGGAGGCGAAGGTGGAGGCAGAGCGATGACGATGGTGGCGAAGGTGGAGCGACGACAATTGTGGCATCCCTAGGGGAAGCAACAACAGTAAGAGAGGGAGAAAGGAAGAGAGAGAGAGAAAGTGAGGGAGGGAGAGGGAGAAACCGGGGAGGAAGACGATGGCGGTGGCGAAGGGAGGACGACGGTGGTGGCCTCGATTCGACTGGTGCAATGGCATGGAGGGAGGACGACGATCGGGGAGGGCTTCAATTCGGTCGGTGGCAAGCTCAATCGGAGAGGGAGGACGACGACTGATGGCGCGCTCAGCGGCGTGAGAGAGTGAGACAGAGAGAGAGACAAGCATCGATGCGCGTTTTGGAGCAAAATTTTACCCTAAAACACCTTTTTTTTTACAAAAAAAACTTTAGCGATGAAATATTTTCATCGCCAAACATAAAAAATCTTGTCGCAAAAAAAATATTTTTTGCAACAAAAATTTTTTCATCGCAAATAATTAATTTTTAGCAATGAAAAATTTATTTTATCATAAATAATTAAAAATTCTAGCGACGAAAAAAATTTCATTGTTAAAAATTTACTTCTAGCAAAGAAAATTAATATTTTATCGTAAAAGATTCAATTTTTTACGATGAAAATTTTTTTTTTATCACAAATACTTAATTTTTGGAAAAGAAATTTTTTTTCATCGCAACAACATACTTATTTGTGATAAAAAAAAATTTCGTCGCTAAAATTTTGTTGCAAAAAATCAGATTTCTTACAGTGTACATATTCGATATCAGCTCCAACCCAGCACTTGTAAGATTCTTATAAGCTCTCCGGCCTCCACTTTCCTGTTATTTCTATCAGAAAGGTTCACCATCCATTGTGATGATGAGTTCATAATACTCTTACATGTAACCCTAGGGTTAATCGATAGTACATTTAGAGTTGTGAATCGGAACACGAACTAAAATGAACCGAGTAACCAAGATAATCTATCTGATTACTTCTCAGGTTGCTTGGAACTATAAATTACTTAGCTATGTGTTTTCCTTCTGATTTGGTCTACAAAAATGTCCCCGCTTTTCTTAGTCTTTCGAGTCCGGGACCAACTGTGGAGGGAGCCAGGATTTGAAGAACTAAGATCTCCGTCGCCGAGGCCCATTGGCGAGCACCATTGGACCTAGGCCCATTCAAAGTCCACTGCACTTCTCATTGCTTATTGGGCCGTGCGGGACCCCTGTCAGTGCAATTCACTGTAACAGAAGACTTGCCACTCGTATGCAGGACATGCAAATCTAAAAAGGAATTTATTATGAATCTACTAATCCTTCTTGTTTTCCAGGAGAATATTTATGAATCAATGCTTATAAATTTTAATTGGTTCCCAATCATTTTATTAAAAAAAAAAGGGTGGAAAAGAATGAAAAAACAATTCTAAGCAATGCCGCACTTAGGCTGTACCCATTTCAGTTGCATGCAGGTGCATTGGTGTTCATGTCAAGATCCCTTGAGATGGGGAGGATGGTTTAATGCTAAGCTACATAGACTACCTCTAATGGCAGATATGGAATGATAGAAATAGAGAATATTCTATGGAGGGTCATTCTTGCTCGGAGAATTGTGCGGTATCGTGAAGCTCTTCGGATTGTGGCCAACTCGCTATAGATATGCCGGATTACTAGGGAGTTCCAATCGGGAGTACATTGCAGTACAACAAACCACTTCTTTTGTCCCCTGGACTTCTCTTCGATTGATATTGTTGAGGTCAAGTTTGATGTCCAAAATAGTGTTATACTTTGAATATGGTAAAATTGACTGATCAAGTAGTCTCAAGGCAAGAAATGGGCGTCCCTAGCGACAGCCAACCAACCACCGAGTGCTTGCTTGAATGGTATTAACTCTTTTCCTCTTAAAAGAAAGCTTAGGGTTTCTAATCGATGCCGGCCTTCAATAACTTTGGCCTCCTATTACAATTTGATTTCTGATGTTTCTAAAAACAAATAAGGGCAACAACTATTTAACCTTGAGTTCGGGCATGTTGGGCCCAAGATTACAGCCTCTTCGACATATTTTGGCTGTTTATTCGGCCTAATAGACGGCTTGTCAGAAGATTCCCTCGATGGGTCAAGTTTTAAGGAAGGGTTTTTGGGCATTGTAGCCTTCAATTCATGTGAGCCTTCAGGTTGTAGAAGAATCTCCAAGGTGGCTTATGGTTGCAGACATATCGCCAAGCCTAACAAGTAATTGGTAGCTGGGAATGAGCTAGGCCTCAAATGAAAAACCTGCCCTGAATCCATATGACAGGCCTATAGGCCGTCAACTTCCGGCCTTTCTAACAGTTCATTGCATTTGAAGTCAAATTCAAAGGTTCGACCATGGCGAACGGAAGTTAGAAAGAGAAAACAACATGATAGTTCTCAAGAAAAATTAAGGAAAACATCTAAAGTAACCATCCAAAGTAGTTGCGTTGCGCCAAGTCTTGCAAACTGATCAGAGCTAGGACCGGCAAAATATGATCCGACCCATCAACCCGTTCCGTGTTCGATCCGCCATAAACAAGTTCGGATTTAGGCTAAATGGATTTGGGTCATAAATGGATCGATCCGTTTAACTCGTTTAATAATTGAGTTGGATTTGAATTTTAGATATCTAATCTATTTAACCTGTTTAACCCATTTAATATCCAAATCGAGTTGAGTCAGATAACCTATTTAACCTATTTAACATATTTCTGACTCATTTAATCTGACCTGTTTAACTTGTTTAACCCATTTAAAACCCGTTTAACCTATTTAAAACATGTTTAACCTGTTTTTGACCCATTTAACCCGACATGTTTAATCTGTTTAACCCGTTTAACCTAATTTGACCTATTTAATAAATGGATTAAACGGATCGGATCGAGTTACCTATTTAACAAACAGATTGAGTTTGGATTGACAATTTTCTGATTCGATCCATTTATGACCCGACCCATTTATGATCTGATCCGATCCGATTGCCACCCCTAATCACAGCGCCTAAAGGGCATGCAAAATACTCCACCTGCTCTATCTTTATGTGCATGTGGATAAATAAGACAATGACAACCATTACTACATACCATGTTTGTAGGGGTGTAAATGAGTCGAGCTACTTGCGAGCTACTCGAGCTCGACTTAACTCGATTATTATCGAGCTCGAGTAGTCGAGTCCAACTCGAGTAGTAAGATATTCGACTCAAAACTCATAAGTCTACTCGAATTTATATATATTTTTAATAATATTATTTTTATTTATTATATATATTAATATATATATATTATTAGTATATTAAAATTCGATTTCAAACTCGAGCTCGAGTATAGCTTGATTGATATTCGAGTTGAACCAAGTCGATCTAGAGTTTTGCTTATTGTTCATTGAATCAAATGCGAGCTTGAGATATTAAGGCTCAGTTACTCTCGAGCCAAATTTCAAGCCTAAGTATTTTGAGTCGAGTCAAGTTCGAGCTTCCAACTATTTAATTTGGCTCGGCTCGATTGTACTTTTATTTTAGTGGTAGTAGAATATTATTGGTGAGCTTAGTTAAAACTCTTTTGATGCAAGTGTGTAGAGGGGAGTAGATTTACGGGGCTCTACTGTCATAAGAAGTTACTTAGGTAGTGTGGCGTGCAAAAAAAAAAAAAAAAAACAAAAACAAAGAAGAAGATGTGATTTAGTCACTGCAGGGTTGACAATTTGCGGCCACAATGCTTACAACATATCAACACAAGGAGTTATTTGATCAAGCAGAGATAGCTTTTTATCTAGAGATAAGCAGGTGTTATGATGGAAAATGAGTTACATGACATAGAGTGACCGGATTAGTCCCACTCAAAATTGATGTAGTGTTTCAATTGGCTGGACCAAGTCCACCTTAATTAAGCTGCAAAGCAGGATAAGCAAATTAGAAGATCTCCGAGGTCACATGTCACCTAATGAGCACTGTAGCTTAAGTGGACATTCCTTAGCTCAGCATCTACCCCGAGCCTACTTGAATCCTCTCACCTCAGCAGCCAATTTTCCCACCTTGCGAAGAAAGGCATTCCCTCCGTTGAGCCCGAATAAAGATTATCGTAACAGTCGGGCAAAAATAGTATAGATATTATCTGTCTGAATTTATTTTCATACCCAAATCAATTCACGTATGGATAAAAATTTGAAAATCTGATTAACATCCATATCCATATCTATCAAAGAAAAATAGATATGGATATGGACAGACAACTATCCGATCTATATCTGAATATCTGAATTTATATGTAATCCTCTATAATTTCATATAGCACTTATTAATTTTAAAAAAAATATATAATTATATAAATATATTATTAACTTAATTTATCATCTATTTAGCGATGTCTTTGATTCTGTAGTCATAAAATTTAATTATCTAATTAATATCCATAATTATATCCATACTTCTAGTATCTGAATTATATTCGTATCCATTTAAAATAAATATGAATATAAATTTTTACATCTGAATGATATCTGTATCCGTACTTATATTCGTCAGACAAAACAAATATGGATATGGATATGATGGTATCTGATCCATTCTAACCTAGTTTTAGCCTTACATAACAGTCTCCAACCAAGAAAAACTGTACTAATTGGTGCCGATGCATATCAACTGTATCGTACTATATCAGATCGAATTAATATACGGTACAATGAGCACATCAAGTATCGCTACGTCCAGCAAGCTTATATACTGGGTATATTAATATAGTAATAAATTGGTACCAATATAGGATTTGGTATTTGAATCTTCGGGCAATTATAGTATAATTTAGATGATTACAATATGACTCCAAGTTATTAAGATATGATTTACAGAAGATTCAATATCCTATGACTATACATAAACTCGAAGACCCTCTATAGAAGATAATCATTCAGCAATAGCTAAATTTTAATTAAAACAATACTTAGTCTCCTTAATTCTTCCATCTTGCTTCCATCCAAAAAACTATTTTTATCTTAGGCATGGAAGGGTCCGGCCAAACCCAATTTATCAACCTCTCTGACCTTATTGACTGGAAAAAGCTCTATCCCGACCCTCTCCCAGATTTGATATCTTTAGTCACTCCTTTCTCTATTGAAGAGATTAAGATAGCAGTGTTTAGCTTAACAAAAAATAAATCCCTTGATCTAGATGGATTTCAAATCTCCTTTTACCAGAAATAGTAGGACCGCATTAGTAAAGATATTTGCAAGCTATTCTCAGCATTTTATAGCAGGAAGTGCGATCTTTCCGGGCTCAATTATACATACATCTCTCTGATCCACAAGAAGTCTAAAAATTTATCGGTAAGAGACTATAGATCGATAAATACTGAAAATAGAATGATCAAGATCATTTCCAAACTATTGTCGAATAGACTCCAAAACAAACTAGTTGAATTGGTGTCTGATTGCTAATCTGTATTCATTAAAGGGTGCTTAATTTTTGAGAGTTATGTCTCAGTGGCTGAACAGATCTCATCCATCAAACACTCCAAAATCCTATCAATCCTTTGCAAATTTGACTTTGAGAAAGCATTCGATAGCATATCATAGGATTTCTTGTTTGATCTCCTTCTACATAGGGGCTTCGATATCAAGTGGATAGGTTGGATAAAAACTCTTCTCGCAACTTCCAATTTAGCCTTAGTTATCAATAACTCAGTTGGCAAATGGTTCCAAAACTGAAGAGGGCTCAAACAAGGAAACCTCCTCTCTCCCATGCTCTTCATTCTGATATGCAAATATTTTCAAGGCTGCTAAAACAGAAAAGCTATTTAATAATTTTGGCCTAAGTGGCTTGGAGGGATACCCTCAATGCCTTTAGTTTACTGATGACACCATGATCTTCTCCAGTGTGGATAAATCTGACATTAACTGTGTCAAGCTAATCCTATACAATTTTGAAATGATCTCGAGTTTAAGCATCAATTTCCATAAAACTCAATTTACTGGCATTAATATTAGTGATGAATCTACTAGTATTTTGGCCTTCATGCTTGGCTGCAAGGTTTCTGAAGGAAAAACTGCCTTTTTCCTTGTAGGATCTTCCAGATTTCATCAAATCTGGGATGGAATAATTTTAAAAAAAAATTATCCTATATTTATTTTAGATCTAAATCTCTAGATCTAATTTTATTATCTAATATTAATTTAGAAATAAATCTAAAAATATGAGGAAACATGAAATACCTCAAGGGTAATCTGATTACCCTGTAGATGATTGCAGCAAGCCTGAGGTTCTAATTTAGCCACGCAATCGTCTGGCCTCTACCAGTATCCACTCAGGCAGGATCTGGATCGTCTTCTCCTCGCAAATCTTTGCTCTAAAAATTAAAACTAAATCTGATTAAGAAGATCTTCAAAAGTCTTTCTGAAGTTAGAGCAGCAGTCTATCGAAGAAGTCCTGCAGTCTTCCTGTTCAAGGCATCACCATGCCTTAGACCTTTGCCAGATGGACGTCCAACTCCTTGGAAGTGAAGAAGAGAGGGAGAGCTACATATGAGATGTGGAGAAGAGGAAATGGGGCAGCAGCTTTGATAGGTTTGATGCAATCACATAAAATCCTAGGCGCAGACAGAGTTTATATAGACCCTGCTGCGCTGCACAATGCCACATCATTCGACCAATCAAAAAATTTTAATAAATTCAAAAAAATTTTGATTGATGGAGTGATATCATCTGAACACATCAGATAAGAACCCCACCCTCTCTCCAAGAGTTGGCACCAACTTTGGATAAGCACAAAGGAAGGTTGGCGCCAACTAGTCCATATTGATCAAGACTCTCCATCCTTATCAACTTGGGGCGCCCACTTAATCCAATTGGGCTCACGCCATAATCTGATTATGGTGCCCAATTTAATATGGTTTTGGCATGTGGACACTCCACAAAAATCTTCCAATGAGCTCTTGCCAAGTGGCCTTCAGTTTAAGACCCATATGTCAACATTTGACAGATGTCCTAAAATGAAAATGGCAGGTGACAGAAATTAGCAGGTGTTGTCTTAAATTCATCTCATGAATTAAGACAAGACTTTTCTGAGCTGGACAAGCTTCATTTAGACTGAGAGAAATCTTCTCAAGATTCTCTGGGTGAGTCAAATCACATTTGGCTCAGTCGAGATAGAAAAAAATTACACGAGAAGAAAGTTAGGCTCAATCGTGTGCTAACACGATTTTCTTGAACCTAATTGGATCTAATCCAAATCAATTGGGCTAGCCCAATTGATGACATCCAGATCCTAACCTTTGTTAGTGTGATCCAATTAGGTTTAATTCAGTATGGTAATAAGACATGTCATGATCTCATCATCGATATTATCGAAACTCCTTTCGATAGATCAGAACTCTTTTGATTCATACAATTAGAATGATCGATCATCAAGATCATTTTAATTGCTCCCAAAATTCATCAGTGACACTTAACAGTACATGGTGGCAACTCATCAGAACTGAAGACGAACCTCTCGGTGCAGCTACCTGTGTGATTGAGTTTCTTTATCATGAGTCCCGACTGAATTAGGATTAAGGTGAACTCGTCAAACCCAACATCAGCCATATGAATCAATCGATCGATCTGAGTCCGATGTGAAACTCCAATGGAAAATTCTTTTCCATTTTTTTCACTCTGCCATAGCCATGGGCTTAAGGACTCGATCTTTCGATCATCATAGGACTACTCCTCTCATCTACCGAGGTTGATAGATCCCATCTTGATGCGACCTAGTTCCTACAATGAATATGCTACAGCCAACATACACCTCAGGGTTTCGAATGGCTAGGAGATTGAGTTATGGTGTAGTCAAACTATAACACACTCAAAGTGAACTGTCGATGCACCTCAGGTCAAAGAACTAGACACACAACTGCAGCATCGAGCTAGTCATCGATGAGAAGGTAGACTTCCTTATGACTGCTTGAGGTGGTCATGCTCAGTACTCTCGTTCTCAACGAATACTTGTACTCTCGCTTCGATATCTCCACACCGTAGACTCAAGACATATCTATTCTAAGGAAGCGATCGTGCACCAACTTTTCAGATCGATCATCATTCTCGTGATGATCCTATGGTCAGGAGCTATTTATGAGTTAGTTATGTAAATTCATGCCTTAAATTTTCAACTCTTGAAAATAAGAATTGACATTCCTACTAACTCAAAGGATGTATCACGGACATAATGTACACAATGTGATAGAAGATTAACCCTTTTATTGATTTATAATCAAAATTATAAATTTATCCTTAGATTTGTACAGGAATATGTCAACCAATCTGGCATCTAGGGCACTCATCTAACAAACTCCCACTTGACCTAATGCCAATTGGCTACATATCTAAGTCCCATCTTCTCAAGGTGGGCTTTGATCTTTTGCTGGCCTAATGGCTTTGTCAGCGGGTCTACCATATTATTTGTGGAGTCGACTCTCTTAACCTCGATATAACTTTTTTCGAGGTAATCACGGATCAGATGAAATCGCCGCTCGATGTGCTTGGACTTCTGGTGAGACCTTGGCTCCTTAGCTAGGGCTATGGTGCCATTATTGTCGCAGTAAAGAGGGATGGCATTCGATGACATCACTCCAAGCTCTGCGGCAAACTTCTTGTACCAGAATGCCTCCTTCGCAGCTTCCGATGCAGCAATATACTCTGCCTCCATGGTGAAATCAGCAATCACCATCTGCTTGAAACTCTTTCAGCTAACTGCACCACCGTTACAAATGAACAGACTCCCGAATGTCGACTTTCGATTATCTATATCAGACAAAAAGTCTGAGTCTGTATATCTCTGAATCTGAAGTTCTCCATTTTTAAAGACTAGAAACATATCCTTAGTCCTTCTCAAGTACTTAAGGATACATTTCACAGAAGTCCAGTGCTCTTCGCTTGAATTCGACTGATATCTGCTTGTGACACTCACAGCATGGGCTATATCAGGTCGTGTACATAGCATGGCATACATGAGGCTCCCTATTGTCGAAGCATAAGGGATTTTGCTCATGCGTTCAATCTCCTCAGGTGTGCTAGGGCACATCTTCTTGGAGAGATGAATGCTATGTCTAAAAGGTACTAAACTTCTTTTGGAGTTTTCCATGCTAAACCTTTTTAGCACCTCCTCTATGTGCATCTTTTGTGAAAGTCTCAGCATCCTATTTGGTCTATCTCTATAGACCTTAATACCCAGTATAAAGGATGCCTCTCCTAGATCTTTCATAGAGAACTCCTTAGACAATCATACTTTGACTGAGGTCAATATGGGAATGTCATTCCCAATTAGGAGGATGTCATCTACGTACAATACGAGGAAGACAACTGCGCTCCCACCGACTTTTTTGAACACACATAGTTCCTCCTCGTTCTTAATGAAACCAAACGTTTTGATCACATTATTGAAATAAGTATTCTAACTCCGAGATGCTTGCGTAAGTCCATAAATGGACCTTTGCAGCTTGCAGATCTTGTGATCATCATCACTGGATATGAAATCAAGTGGCTGTTCTATATAGATATCTTCCTCAAGATGTCCATTTAAGAATGCCCTTTTCACGTCCATCTGCCATATTTCATAATCGAAATAGGCTGCAACAGCAAGCAATATGCGGATGGATTTTAGCATGGCTACAGGTGAGAAGGTATCCTAATAGTCAATGCCTTCATGCTGACTATAACCTTTTACCACGAGCCTAGCTTTGAATGTCTCTACATTTTCATCTGCACCTATCTTTCTCTTGAAGATCTATTTATACCCAATAGGTACAATACCTTCAGGTGGATCTACCAAGGTCCAGACTTGGTTTGAGTGCATCGAGTCAATTTCTGATCTCATTGTCTCTAACCATTTCTCGAAGTCGATATTTGATATCGCCTCATCATAGGTCTTGGGATCATCACCATGAGCCTCATTTTTCGTAAGGAACATTTCCTCTACATCCTCTTGTATGGTACCTAAGTACCTTTCAGGAGGATGAAAAATCTTAGTCGATCTACGAGATGGAAGATGTTGTGTTAGGACTGGTTCTAATTGATTGGGTTCCTCAGATTCTTTAGCTCGTTGCTCTTGGGAGACATTCTCCTTGAGCTTAATTATTCTTCCGATGCCACCATCTTGAATAAACTATTTTTCAAGAAAAATAGCATTTCGACTCACAATCACATTGTGGTCTTTCGGAATATAGAAATAGTATCCTAATGACTCTTTAGGATATCCTATGAATCGAGCTCTAAAAGATCTGAACACTAACTTGTCCGCCTGCTGTCTCTTGACATGAGCCGGACAACCCCAAATTCTGAGATGATTCAGACTTGGCTTCTTACCATGTCATATCTCGTATGGTGTGGTAGGAATGATTTTAGATGAAACCCTATTCAATACATATATTGCTGTCATGAGACAATGTCCCCAAAAAAATTCAGGGAGGTCTGTGAAGCTCATCATGGAACAGACCATATCTAATAGGGTTCGGTTTCTCCGTTCTGAAACCCCGTTGAGTTGTGGCGTTCTAGGTGGAGTCCATTGAGAGACTATGTCATTGTCCTTAAGATAGTCTAGGAACTCCTAACTAAGGTATTCACCTCCTCGATCTGATCAAAGAAACTTAATGGGCTTTTCTGTTTATTTTTCTACTTCATGTCCGAATTCTTTGAACCTTTCAAAGGCTTCAGACTTGTATTTCATTAGAAACACATATCCGTACCTAGACATATCATCGATAAAGGTAATGAAGTAAACATAGTTGCCTCTAGCCGGCATATCAAATGGGCCACACACATCCATATGTACTAAAGCAAGTAGGTCTGTAGCCCTTTCCCCATGTCCTACAAAAGGGAGTTTGATCATTTTGCCTTGAAGGTATGATTCACAAACTAGATATGACTCGAAAGTCAACGGACTCAATAGTCTGAATTTCTCCAATTTGTTAATCCTGTCTTCCGCTATATGACCTGCCTTAAGTGCCACAGATACTTATCATTTAGACTATCTCCGGGCCTTTTAATTCCTATGGCATTCACATTTTGCTCGATATTAAATACAGATACATCAATATATAGCTGATAGAGATCGTTAATAAGAAAATCATTTGTAACTTTATTATTTTCATAAAATATGTTACAATGGTCCTTATGAAAGCTAATCACATAGCCTTCTTGTGCTAAACATGAAACAGAAATCAAATTCCTGCTTGCTGCAGGCACATAATAACAATCTCTAAGAAACAAATCTAATCCTAACAGTAATCGCAGAGGGTAGGTTTCCACGGCCACAGCAGCAACTTTTGCTCCATTTTCGATATGTAGGATCATCTCCCCATCCCTCAGCCTCCTGCTCTCCTCAAGACCCTGCATAGAAGTGCATAAATGAGCACTAGAACCAGAGTCAAGTACCCAACTGGATGCAGAGGAAACCGTAAGATTAGATTCTATAACGAGCATATCTCCAGAAGGACCATCCTTCTTGTTCTTCAGGGTGGCCAGGTATTGAGGACAGTTTCGCTTCCTCTTCTTCTCATCCACCTTCTATTTCTTCGCAGACCTATTTTTCTTTCCAAAAGACTTTCTCTTGGAAGAAGTTCGCTCCACAGTAAGAACTGAGCCTTTTGAACCCTTCATAGAAAGCTCAGCCATAACCAGCATGTTCATTAACTCGGTCAAGGTACACTGCATCTTATACATATGGAAGTTCATGATGAACTGACCATATGCACAGACAAGGACTGAAGGATCACATTAGTCTGAAAATCCTTATCTAAGATGATACTGAGTTTCTCAAGTTCCTCAAGATCCTTGATCATTGTCAAACAATGATCTTGGACTGACTACCCATCACGTATTTTAGCCTTAAAAAGTCTTTGACAGACTTGATACTTGGCTGCGCGATTTTGTTCACCAAACAACTCTTGCAGGTGAGCCAACATTTGGCGGGTAGTCGAAATGTTCTCATGTTGGCGCTGCAAGTCATCAGACATTGCACCCAACATGTAGTACCTTGCTTTGTTATCATCATCCGTCCATTTTTTCAGAGATGCTCTCTATTCAGCAGTCGGACATGCTGGCATGGTAGGTGGATCCTGGTCCAAGACATGAGTCAATTTTTTGAAACCCAGAATAATTCTGTAGTTCTTCAACCAGTCCTTAAAATTGGGTCCAGTCAATCTATGGGTGTCTAGTATTTTGGTTAGGGGGTTGGACGCAGACATATTTTCTGTAGAGAGTTAATAATTTTTAGTTAGATTTTGTAATCAGACTTAACCAATTTATTTAAGAGTTTCATTTTTAAACAAATTAGGCTTCCACTATTTTCTCAGATCCCTACACTCCCTTGGTAGAGATGTGAAAATCTTCGTGATCAGTGATTTTCAGTGGGTGGTGCGGTCTCACCGACTGGCTCACCACCTCACCTAACAGTTATTGATGATGGATCAACCGATGAGTGGATAACTCTTGTCCAATGATTCTCTAATCATGGTGCACCCAAAACTTGATCTCTAATTCATGAAGCTCACCGTGCCCGGAATATTGCTCCAATCCTTAGTTAAGTCAAACCCACCATTTGCACGAACTAGATTCCTAATTGGGTCCCTCACCGTATCCAAAATATTGAGCCCAATCCATCCTCTAATTCGTAGCATCCAATGCCTAATGGACAGTTGCATCTTTCCGATGCAACTGAGCCACTGTAATCAGTCGAAAACAATCAACCCCGGGAAGGACCCGCACATCCACAATGGTAGAAGACCTTAGACTTAATTTTTCTTAGGAAGATTTGATTTAGATCTCATTAAACTTGACTTGACATAATCATAACAATTATGACTAACCTAGTGGCATGGGTTAACTCGAATTGTTAGCCATCCCTAATTAGAACTGGGTCGACATATATGGCCAGGTAAGTGAGACCGATGGAAGGGATATGCCATTAACTCGACAAGAACGCATTCGAGTCGAGTAGCTCCCAATTAAAAATCAATCGATCAAATCTGCCCAACTTACCTTAGACACCAAATTGTCGAACCAGAACTAATTGGGTTAGCCTATAATTCAGGCTCTAACCATTGAGCCAAATTAGGTCTTAACTTGATCGAGTCATATCTAAATATGATTTGACTTTGATCCAGATTTAATCCTATTAAGCTGGTCAATTATTAGCTTTCATGATCCCACCTAACCAACTGTTGATTCTGTTTGATCAACCGCTAGACCTAATTGAGCTACCCAAGTCTGAACCTAATTTTATGAAAATGACTTAGTTCTAAAATTCTCAATTTTAAACCTAATTTAATTTTATAAGCTTAATTTATTAATTAAGTTTGGGTTTATAAATAAAGCATGTAAAATAAATCCTAGAATTTCAGTATCTAGAATTTTGTAGAAAAGTAAGTTTTGATTTCTGATTAAGGATGAACGCACAGCACCCCTACACGTCATAAGAACACCCCATTGAATGGGAGGAGAGGGTCTTTAAATCTTACTTTATTCTTATGATCAGACGGCCATGAGGAATACCTTAATCAGAAATATAAATTTAACTACAAAACTAGTTAGATCTAAATTTACATATCACATATACAATTTAAGATCTAACTAATACATGCTTTGCATACATCTCATGTATCAAAAATTGATCTAATTAATATACTTTCAGATTTAATACATCACATATAACATCTAAAAAATAAAATTTAAATTAAATTATTTAATATAAAATTTATTTTAGACAGTTGCTAGAACAATTCTACAACTAGTCTAAGCATGCAACAAATCAATCTTATGTAATAATTAAAATTTTATTTTTTATTTTTTGATCTAATTATAATATTTATAATATCAAAAAAATAAATAATAAATTAATTTTAATTCATATTTTAATCTTATTAAAATATAAACTTACAAGACTATTCATAGATCAAACTATTTCTAGTCTAGTCATGCATCTCATGCATGTTAGATCTTCTCAGATTTAATTTTAAATATTTTGATTTCAGATCCTATCATATCTGATGTGATATCTAAAATACTTTAATATCAGATAAATTAAAATTAAAATTAGATCAAAATTAGATCTGAAACTAAGCCATCAACCTAGCTCTGATACCAGTTGAAGGAAAAACTGCCTTTTTCCTTGTAGGATCTTTCAGATTTCATCAAATCTGGGGTGGAATAATTAAAAAAAAAATTATTCTATATTTATTTCAGATCTAAATCTCTAGATCTAATTTTATTATCTAATATTAGTTCAAAAATAAATCTAAAAATATGAGGAAACATGAAATACCTCAAGGATAATCTGATTACCCTGTAGATGATCGCAGCAAGCTTGAGGTTCTGATTTAGCCACGCAATCGCCTGGCCTCTACCAATATCCACTTGGGCAGAATCTGGATCATCTTCTTCTTGCAAATCTTTACTCTAAAAATCAAAGCTAAATCTGATTAGAAAGATCTTGAAAAGTCTTCCTGAAGTTGGAGCAGCAGCCTATCGAAGAAGTCCTGCAGCCTTCCTGTTCAAGGCATCACCACACCTTAGACCTTTGCCAGATGGACGTCCAACTCCTTGGACATGAAGAGGAGAGGGAGAGCTATAGATGGGACATGGAGAAGAGGAAAGAGGCTGGCAGCTTTGATGGGTTTGGTCCAATCACATAAAACCCTAGGTGCAGATAGGGTTTATATAGACCCTGCTGCACTGCACAGTGCCACATCATTCGACCAATCAGAAAATTCTAAAAAATTCAAAAAAAATTTGATTGATGAAGTGATGTCATTTGATCACATCAGATAAGAACCCTACCTTCTCTCCAAGAGTTGGCACCAACTTTGGATAAGCACAGAGGAAGATTGGCGCCAACTAGTCCATGTTGATCAAGACTCTCCATCTTTATCCACTTGGGGCGCCCACTTAATCCAATTGGGCTCACACCATAATTTGATTATGGTGCCCAATTTAATATGATTTTGGCATGTGGACACTCTACAAAAATTCTCCAATGAGCTCTTGCCAAGTGGCCTTCAGTTTAAGACCCATATGTCAACATTTGACAAATGTCCTAAAATAAAAATGGTAGGTGACAGGAATTAGCAGGTATTGTCTTAAATTCATCTCATGAATTAAGACAAGACTTTTCTGAGCTGGACAAGCTTCATTTAGACTGAGAAAAACTTTCTCAAGGTTCTCTAGGTGAGTCAAATCACATTTGGCTCAGTCAAGATAGAAAAAATTATACGAGGAGAAAGTTAGGCTCAATCGTGTGCAAGCACGATTTTCTTGAACCTAATTGGATCTAATCCAAATCAATTGGGCTAGCCCAATTGATAACATCCAGATCCTAACCCTTGTTAGTGTGATCCAGTTAGGTTCAATTCTGTATGATAATGAGACATGTTGTGATCTCATCATCGACATCATCGAAACTCTTTTCGATATACCAGAACTCTTCTGATTCATACAATTAGAATGATCGATCATCAAGATCATTCTAATTGCTCTCAAAATCCACCAGTGATATCTAGTAGTATATGGTGGCAACCCATCAGAACTGAAGATGAATCTCTCAGTGCAGCTACCTGTGTGATTGAGTTCCTCTATCATGAGTCCCGACTGAATTAGGGTTAAGGTGAACTCGTCAAACCCAACATCAGTCATATGAATCAATCGATCGATCCGAGTCCGATGTAAAACTCCAATGAAAAACTTTTTTCATTATCTCACTCTGCCATGGCCATGGACTTAAGGACTCGATCTTTCGATCATCATAGTACTACTTCTCTCATCTACCGAGATTGATAGATCCCATCTTGGTGCGATCTAGTTTCTATAATAAATATGCTACAGCTAACATACACCTCAGAATTCTGAATGGCTAGAAGATCGAGTTATGGTGTAGTCAAACTATAACATACTCAAGGTGAACTGTCGATGCACCTCAGATCAAAGAACTAGACACACACTACAGCATCGAGCTAGTCATCGACGAGAAGGTAGACTTCCTTATGACTGCTCGAGGTGGTCACGCTTAGTACTCTCGTTCTCAATGAATATCTGTACTCTAATTTTGATGTCTCTACATCATAAACTCAAGACACATCTACCCTAAGAAAGTGATCGTACACCAACCTTCCGGATCGATCACCATCCTCGTGATGATCCTATGGTCAGGAGCTGTTTATGAGTTAGTTATGTAAATTCATACCTTAAATTTTCAACTCTTGAAAATATGAATTGACATTCCTACTAACTCAAAGGATGTATCACAAATACAATGTACACAATGTGATAGAAGATTAACCCTTTTATTGATTTATAGTCAAAATTATAAATTTGCCCTTAGATTTGTACAGGAATGTGTCAGCCAATCTGGCATCTAGGGCACTTATCTAATAGTTTCCTCTCTCCCCTCTCGTTATCTGGGCATTCCTCTATATCACTCAAAGCTTAACAAAGATGACTGATCTTTCCTCATGGAAAAAATCTCAAAGTAGTTGAGTGGGTGGAAACAAAAAAAGCTATCACTAGTGGATTGTATTACATTGGTTAATTCTATTATAAATACAATCTCAGTGTTTTGGATGTCAGTGATGAAACTTCCCGCAGCGGTCATGTTGGGGATGTCTGGTCAGGACACCACCATCACAGGACCTTTTCGATACCACTTGCATTGCACTCGATCACGTATAGATACTGCAAGACAAGAGAAAAAAATATAAGATAAGAAAAAACAATCAAGTACGTGGATCAATCCAAGACTTACCTTCACGGGACATGCAAAACTTCACTATAAAAAAGAAAAAATTACAAGAGGAGATTACATCCTCACCCCTCGTATACCAATCCCTCTATCTCAACAACAAGTTCTTCCTCACAAAGCTCTCTCTAGAAAACCCCTAACCCCTGAAATAATAGCTGTCTGCTATCTGACAGTCTACTTGAAACCCTTGCTTCTGCTCTTTGTCGGCATCTAGCTTTAGGGTCTGCCACTGCTGTCGCTGTTGAACTTGCTACTGCTGTTGCTCTGGGTACTCGATCGAATATACCAAGCCACATACCTCTTGATTTATCCACAAGCCTTTTAAAAATCTGAATCTGAGCCCTGATCAGAGATTTATCCCAGCCATCGAATCTTCACCGCTCGCATCTCCAACCATCGGATCATACAAACAAAGCCTCAGATCATGCCCGCTTACTTTTCGACCATCGAATCAGGACCCAGATCATACCCACGAGCCTTTGAAGCCATCCGATCGTGAGCCGGTCCATGAAAACACCTGTGAGCCCTGAGAAACCAGTGGAAAACTAGCATCAAACTATGGTGGACTGTGCGAAATCGGGCAGAAAATGCCCTGCTGGTCCACGAGCTCCCGTATGGACCGCCTAGCCCGTAGACTGCGGTACGCCGTGCGGTCTGGGCCGCGCTCGTGCGTGGGCTATGCCTGTGCTCTGGCATGCTGGACCGTGCATTTGCTCCACCACTGGGCCAGGCCCGCTCCGTCGCTGGCCTGCACCACCCGTGGGCTCCCTCTGACAGCCCGTGGGCTGTACCAACCCACCTCCTGACCTTCTTTCGCATGCAGTTTCTTCGTCTGAATTTCATTTGGGCTGTTCTTAAGCTCGTTGGACTCTGTTCGTCATCTTGGATCTCGTTCTGGGCTAATTATGTATCGAATCTCAAAGTATCAAATCCCAACAATCTCCACTTCGACTCGATATTCGGCCTTCTCCTAACTTTGAGAGCTTTGGATCTCCTCGCCCCCATGCCCTAGGCAAATACCTACTGATCATGGATGGGTAAATATGGAAGTCGAGCTAGGCCGCTTTATTCCATCTCTGTCATATGTTGCGCTTCTCCTGATCTAAGACCTGCTCGGGGTATCCTCCTATGGCAATAGGAATCTCACTTTGTGACATTGCCTGTCATCATTCTGAGTCTCCTGTCTCGTGTCCGATCCATCTGCTCTTGGAGCTCCACCTTGCACTGGACTCCCTGTCAAGAGGTAGTGTCCTCTATACTGCTTCCCCTTCATCACGACCCTATTATCATGCGAAATCTTTAGGATTCCTCTATTAGCTCTCCATCTGTTGCTGCTTAAATCCAATCTACTGAGGAAAATTAGATTTCTCTTGAAGTTAGGTATGTATCGGACCTCATCCAACTTCCTCACTGCTCCATCATATGTCTCCATGCTGACCATCCCATTGCGCTTGATCGCACAGCTCGATCCATCCGGTAAGTAAATAGTGCCCTGATAAGTGGTATATTTTTATATTTATCGAAGATATTTTTGATAATTTATGGTGCTAACATCTTCTTAAAAACTCTAATTTCATGAATTTATTAAATTTTTTCTAAAAAATAAGTGATTTTGAAAAAAATATGAAATTAGATATATTTATAAAAAAATAGATGTTAATTTAATTAAGCAATTTAAGCATCAAAATGAAGAAAAATTTTTGAGACATTTAATGTATATTTTTTCTAATTTTTCAGATAAAAATCGAAGCAAAAACGGAGCTAAAATATCCGAAAAAATAAAAAATATTACCTCCGGTGCATGATGGACCGGTCGGTCGGTCCACAGAGCCAGGGTGCGGTCCACAGGAATAGTTACGCGGTCCACAGGCGCGGCTCACAGCGAGAGAAAGATCCTGGGTGCGATCTAATGGCTGAGATTTAATCCGATCCAGATCCGACAGTTCAGACTCGTTGCCGACTTTGAATAGGACTCTTTTGTGCGATCCGATGGCCCAGAAGCAATCCATCACGCGATCCAACGGCTGTTATCGCTCTCGACTGTGTTAAGAACTCTTTTGCACGATCCGATGGCCAGAACTTCATCAAAACCCAGATCGGATGGCTGACATTTGATCCGACCCTGATAAGGATTATAACTCTGATTTTTTAGCTGATCTGGGCGGTCCAAGCTTGATCCGATGGCCAGAAAAATTCTTAAAAGATTAATACGTTTTCTAAGAGTTTTAAGATTCTTTTTGTGATCAGAAAAATATCAAAAAATTACCTATAAATAGGAGGTCCGGGAATAAGCTTGGGAGGAGAAAAAAATCAGAGAAAAAGCAAGGAAAAAATAGAAAAAAAAATTAAAGAGCTTTAGGGATCAAATATTAGGAGATTATAGAGCTAGAGAGCTTGATGCGTGGCTAAATCCCTTCAATCCAGGAATATGATGAAGCTTGTAAATGGGTTTTTATTTTTTTTTTTGTATTTAATTTTTATGCAATAAAATTATGCTTTTATTTCATATCTTTTTATTTTTTTTTGAGGTATTGATCCAGCCTACACGGCCTATACCCTCTATTGACGTGCCGTGATCCCTGGATACGGTACGTGCTTTGAAGAGATAGATCGTGGTATGCTAGATTAAAATCTTAGATCTTGTAATTAAATTTAGATAGTTTATACTTCAACAGGATGAGCTGTGATCTACTAATATAGTTTGTACCCCTTAGAGATAAGCTATGCTAATATCTTAATCACAAGAAATAATATTGCAACATAAAAAAAAAGAAGAAAATAAATCTCTTTGCATGGTGGATTCAGAATTTCTGAGTTATTTCTCTGAATTATTTTTTTTCATAATTTAATTTACACTGTTAATTTTTTTTGCTATTCTATTTTTGTTTAATCCTTCTATAATCAATTCACTTTTTATCTCTTCTAAAAAAAAAAAAAGATAATCGCCCTAGATCTCCGTGGAAACGATCCCTACTCACCCTATCTATATAGTTTGAGTTGGTTTTTATTCTTGACCGCCTACGACAGCGATCAAATTTTGGTGCCGTTGTCGGAGATCTAGGCACGATTATTTAAAAAAAAAAATTACATTGACACCACATAATCTACTCAAGGAATTAGATACTTAATCACAAAACCTAAAAAATAAAGTAAATCAATTTACTCTTAACTAACTATCAAATCTGATCATCTTTTCTTCTTGCATTATATAAATCCATAAAACATCTTAAGGGCACAAACCCTAAACAAGATAAGGTGGAGATTTCATCACCCTTCCTCGGCCCACAAACCACCATCCTGCATATTGCATTGACCTAAACCTTAATTTAAAATCAATTAGATGTTGGCCCCTAAGGACTTTCGAGCTCAATAGGACAAGGGATCCTAAGAGTAAGATCGGGTTAGGGTTAGTCAATTTGACTGGTGTATAGGAAAGTGGTTCAAGAACTACATCCTAAAAAAAGGTGGTTATTTAATTGGTTCCATTCGCTTACCTGGCCAACTCAGTTGGTGTCTAAGGAAAGCAACGGGGGGACCCCCACCGATCTTACACTTACCTGACCAGTTGAGTGGCTAGTCTTTTACCTGAAGTACTCAAAGGCAACCTTGACAGTTAGGAGCTGTCTAGATCTAAGTTACCCTTAGCTAGGATTGATTGCATAATGTGATTACTAACCTACAAACTTTAACCCTAATTAAAATACTCTTCTCTAACATCTCTAGATTTAGGACTCCTTAGGACTCTCATCTCCAGAACTCTTCTTCTTCTCCTTTTTTTTTCTTTCATATATTAAAAAAAAAATTTAAAAAAAATTACTGGGATAAAATGAAAATTGCCAGACACAATCTAAAATCTACAAGCCTATAAGATTATTGAGGAAGAAATGGATTCCAATAGACAACCTAGAACTCTGTTGGACCTGTGTTATTTGATTAGCTCTGTCCAACCGTCTAGAATTAGATCCTCAACTAACAATTTTACAATTGGTTCTCAAACAATTAACATGCATCCTATATCCACTGAAATTGAAAATACATACATTTATTCAAGAGAATTTGAAGATACTAGAATTGCAATTTTGATCAATAGAATTGAAGCCTTAGAATTCGAAAGACATATCCAATTTAATCAAGTGCTAGCACCCATGTGCATTGGATGTGATGCACCAGATCATGTTGTGGAGGAGTGTCCTTATTTGATGAACCCAACCCAACTGAGCTCATACAGGAGAGTGCATTCAATGAAAGCTACATAAATGAACCTTATGCACCAATCTATAACCCAGGGTCTAAAAGTCATCCCAATTTTATATGGTCACAAGATGCAACATTAGGAGCCCATAATTTTTATCAACCCTATCTATGGCCCAACCAAACACTGAATGATCAATCAGATCCTAAGGAAGGAGTCAACACATTAGAAAAGAGTCTAGATATCTTAGCGCAATCAACCTCAAACATTAAAAATATCCTCAATAATTTCATGCAAACTACTGACCAATTATTTAAACAATTGGACCAATCAACTATAGTGGTTAGTAAACTAGAAGAAGGTAAATTATCAAGCCAACTAGAGGATGACCCTAGAGCTCAGAATGGTCTAGAACTTAAAAACCAGTTCAATCAATTGAGAACATTCAAGTCTGAGGAACTGGAGGAGATACCCGAAGTTGATAATCATGAGGTATCCATGCCTAGTGACCATTACACTCAGCTAAACCCAAAATTAATTATTGAACCCCTCATGACACTGGTTGAACCTCTACTTAAAAAGGAAGAGGTGACAATAGGAGATCCAGAAATACTTCCTCAGCACATCGAGTATATAGAACTAGATCTCTTAAAACTCCGACTAGTACTTAAGTTATACCTAGATCTAATTATAAAGGAAGAATTGTTAGTTATCAGGAGAATGAGTCATATAATGGTCCCAAGTAGAAAATACCTTGAGGAAAAGCCTGAATCATGTAGAAAATTACAGACTCATGTTAAGATTCAAGCAGGAATAGGATAGACACTCTTTTAGCGTCTGGCTGAAGATGTTAAACTTAGCACTTTTTGGAAGGCTACCCAAATTTCTTTTATTTTGTTTTAACTGATCTTCATTTTTTTTTAAGAATAAAGGATCGCTTTATATGGAAGAGTCTGTCAATAATATTATCTAGCTGAAGACGTTAAACTTAGTGCTTTCTGGGAGGTAACCCAGTTTTCAGTTTTTGCTTTTACTTTCTTTTGCATTATGTTCAGGTTAATCAAGGCTTGCTTTGTATGGATTTGAAGGCAATATTGGCTAAAATAGGAGAAGCATCAATTTTGAAAAAAGCTTCTGGATCTGGTGACATCCTTCCTTTTTCTTTCTCTTTTTATGCACCTTTTTTTTTTTACTCCATTGAGGACAATGTCGATTAAGTTGGAGAGAAAAAATATTTTTAAAATATTTTTTAAAAAAAATATATTTTCAAAAGTCCTCAAGTAAGTTAGTATTTAGCATTTAAGCACCAGATTACATTTAAGAATTGAGTTAAACTAAGCATATTTTAAAAGAAAATTGATGTACAGACTAGAGAGTTGTGAGATATCGAGGGATCAAGTATTAAGAAAACTCAATAAAGAGTTAAGTTTAGAACTTAAATAGTTTTCTTTGAGCATTTCTAAATTTTTCTATCAGCATCAAAGAAGAGTTTACTTCTTATGGACTTGTGTAGGGTAACTATACATTTCTTCATATATTAAAAAAAATCAATCAATAAATGAAGGATAAAAGTAACAATATACTTGTCCATATGAAGGTTAATAATTTGGAGATAAAGGTAGCGATAATTTAGAAAAGTTCAGAAAAAGTTTAGTGTTCTTAGTTTAACTCTTATATTAACTAGTATTAATACCCCAATGACATACCTCATTTATACTCTACTGAACATCAGTGGCCTTTTTAAAATTGTTTGGTAAAATTTGAGACTTTAAGTTAAATGGTACTTAAATCTAAATTCTTTCTTTACTCGAGGACGAGCAAAGTTCAAGTTGGGAAGTGTGATAAGTGATATATTTTTACATTTATTGAAGATATTTTTGATAATTTATGGTGCTAACATCTTCTTAAAAATCCTAATTTCATGAATTTATTGAATTTTTCTAAAAAATAAGTGGTTTTGAAAAAAATATGAAATTAGATATATTTATAAAAAAATAGATGTTAATTTAATTAAGCAATTTAAGCACTAAAATGAAGAGAAATCTTTGAGACATTTAATGTATATTTTTTTTAATTTTTCAGGTGAAAATTAGAGCAAAAATGAAGCTAAAATATCCTAAAAAATAAAAAATATTACCTCCGATGCATGATGGACCGGTCGGTCAGTCCACAGAGCCAGGACGCGGTCCACAGGAATAGTTATGCGGTCCACAGGCGCGGCTCACAGCAAGAGAAAGATCCTGGGTGCGATCCAAGGGCTGTGATTTAATCCGACCCAGATTCGATGGTTCAGACTCGTTGCCGACTTTGAATAGGACTCTTTTGTGCAATCCGACAGCCCAGAAGCAATCCATCATACGATCCAACAGCTGTTATCGCTCCCGACTGTGTTAAGAACTCTTTTGTACGATCCGATGGCCAGAACTTCATCAGAACCCAGATCGGACGGCCGACATTTGATCCGACCCTGATAAGGATTATAACTCTGATTTTTGAGCTGATCTGGGTGGTCCAAGCTTGATCCGACAGTCAGAAAAATTCTTAGAAGATTAATACGTTTTCTAAGAATTTTAGGACTCCTTTTGTGATCAAAAAAATATGAAAAAATTACCTATAAATAGGAGGTCCGGGAATAAGCTTGGGAGGAGAAAAAAATCAGAGAAAAAGCAAGAAAAAAATAGAGAAAAAATTCAAAGAGCTTTAGGGATCAAATATTAGGAGATTATGGAGCTAGAGAGCTTGATGCGTGGCTAAATCCCTTCAATCCAAGAATATGATGAAGCCTGTAAACATGTTTTTATTTTCTTCTTTTTGTATTTAATTTTTATGCAATAAAATTATGCTTTTATTTCATATCTTTTTATTTTCTTTTGAGGTATTGATCCAGCCTACACGGCCTATACCCTCTATTGACGTACCGTGATCCCTGGATACGGTACGTGCTTTCAAGAGATAGATTGTGATATGCTAGATTAAAATCTTAGATCTTGTAATTAAATTTAGATAGTTTATACTCCAACAGGATGAGCTGTGATCTACTAATACAGTTTGTACCCCTTAGAGATAAGCTATGCTAATATCTTAATCACAAGAAATAATATTGCAACATAAAAAAAAGAAAAAAATAAATCTCTTTGCATGGTGGATTCAGAATTTCTGGGTTATTTCTCCGAATTATTTTCTTTCATAATTTAATTTACACTGTTGATTTTTTTTGCTATTCTATTTTTTGTTAATCTTTCTACAATCAATTCACTTTTTATCTCTTCTAAAAAAAAAAAGATAATCGCCCTAGATCTCCGTGAAAATGATCCCTACTCACCCTATCTATATAGTTTAAGTTGGTTTTTATTCTTGACCGCCTACGACAGTGATCATGCCCTCACTATTCTCCAGGGACTCAAACAGCTTCTCTCTGCAATAGAAATAATGGGAACAAGTAGAGTCTAAAATCTATTGCTGGGAATGAGTAGATACCTCATCTGAGACCATAAGTGCATCAACGATTTCAGTGTCGCTACTAGCCGTCGTCATAGTAGCTATCATCCGATCTTTTAATTGAGGGCAATCTCTAACACGATGCTCCAACTTATCACATCGATAGCATCTGATCTTACTGTAGTCCCTCATCCTAAATCTGGACCACCCACATCATGATTCCTTGTCGCTTCGTCTTCCACTACCACATCCTCTAGTTACTGTCAGAGCTGAGTCACTGTCTGAACTTGAAGTTCGATTCTCCCATCTGAGAACCTCATTCAGAAGAAGTGTAGAAGTCACCTCTTCCATCTCGATGGAACACTTTTCTACTGGAAAAGCAGTCACTAAGAATTCAAAAGAGGGAGAAAGTGATGATAGCAAGACCAATGCCCTAGTCTTCTCCTTAACTTTCTCACTAGTGCTGAGGAGGTCAGTGAAGATCTTCTGAAAGTTGCTTAGATGCTCCTACACGCTCTGTCCCTCGATCATCCATAGCGGGTAAAACTGCCTCTAAAGGAAGAGAGTATTGGTGAGAGACTTCGTCATGTATAACTCCTCGAGTTTTGACTACAGCACCGTCAGAAAAATCTCATCAAGCATATGGATCACCACATCATCCGTCAAGTATAAGCAGATCATGGTCACCACCTGCATTTGGAGCCACTTTCAAACCATCACCTCCATGGTAGTCGGTATCTTTTCATACAAGAGAGCATCGATCAATTCCTGCTGGATGAGCACATCCTTCACCCTCGACTGCTAGAGGAAGAAATTGCTCTTCTCATCAAACCGGCTGATCTTCACCTTGATTGAGCTTGTCTTCTCCATCTTCTTCTATCTCGATCAATACTATCACGATCTAGGCAACCTCATGATCTGGTACCGCCTGAGCTCTGATATCAATTGTTGGGGATGTCTTGCTAGAATACCACCATCACAGGATCTTTTCGATACCACTCATGTTGCACTCGATCACGTGTAGATACTGCAAGAGAAGAGAAAATAATATAAGACAAGAAAAAATAATCAAGTATGTGGATCAGCTCAAAACTTACCTTCATGGGGCATGCAAAGTTTCACTATGAAAAAAAATTACAAGAGAAAATCATACCCTTAACCCTTGTACACCAATCCCTCTCTCTCAACAAGAAGTTCTTCCTCACAAAGCTCTCTCTCGAAAATCCCTGAACCCTTAAAATGATAGTTGTCCGCTGTCTGACAGTTTGCCTGAAGCTCCTGCTTCTGCTCTTTGTCGTTGCCTAGCTTCAGGGTCTGCCGCTACTGCCACTGATGAACTCACTGCTACTGCTGCTCTGGGTACTCAATCGAACACATCACACCACATACCTCTCAGTCTGTCCACTGGCCTTTTAAAGACCTGAATCTGAGCCCTGATAAGAGATGTGCTCTAATTAAATCTTAAAAAACCTCCCAACCATCAGATCTTCATCGCTCGCATCTCCAACCGTTGGATCACGCAAACAAAGCCTCAGATCATGCCCGCTTGCTTCCCGACCGTCAGATCGGGACCCAGATCACGCCCACGAGACTCTGAAGCCATCCAATCGTGAGCTGGTCCATAAAAACACTCGTGAGCCTCAAGAAACTAGTAGGAAACCAGCATCAATCCATGGTGGACCGTGTAAAATCGGGCGAGAAATGCCCTGCTGGTCCATGTGCTCCCGCATGGACCTCCCGGACCGTGGTACACCGTGCGGTCTAGGCCATGCTCGTGCGTGGGCTGCGCTTGTGCTCTCGCACGTTGGGCCATGTGTCTGCTCCCCCGCCGGGCCTGGCCCACCCGCCGTGGCCTGCACCACCCATGGGCCCCCTCCGACAGCCTGTGGGCCGTACCAGCCCACCTCCTGGCCTTCTTTCACGCATAGTTTCTCCGTCTAAACTCTATTGGGGCTGTTCTTTGGCTCGTTGGACTCCATTTGTCATCCTGGACCTCGTTCTCGACTTATTATGGATCGAATCTTGAGATGTTAAATCCCAATAAGTCATCCAAGAAATCAATCAGATATGCAGAAAATTCACATGGGATAGCCATCATTCAAATAGTAGTATTAAGCATTTACTTAACTAGAAGCAAGTCTGTCAACCAAGACGGTATGGTGGTCTAGGCATTAAGAATCTCATCACTCTTAATTAGGCTCTCCTCTTAAAATAGTGGTGGAGATTTACTAGATACCCTCAAAAGTCTTGGTACCTGCTAATTAAATAAGCTTACTACTTTTGAAGACCCCTCCTACAATCATCTCGTCGTCAGCTAAATCTTGCATCTCCCTTCTGAAGAAACATACTTAAGCTGTTGGCCTCGTACAAATAATGGTTCATTCCGTCAATGGGTAACGGCCACGCTATTCTGTTCTGGTGCGACCTCTGGATCGATGATTATGAGCTAAGTATTTTACTTCCCAACCTTTTCTTCTTCGCTAGGAAGTAAAACTGTTCTATTTACGAATTCATATAGCAACCAAATCTCCAAGCTTCATTCAGACACCTAATGAGCTCCAGCGCTTTTAGAGAGCTTCAACACCTCTCGACCCTTTTGCAAAATATATCCCTTACCTCAGAACCGGACACCTAGCATTAGAAGTGGAGTTCTAAGGATATCTATAGAGTATGTTCCTGCTATAATTTTCTCATACATGGCAGTGTGATCTCATGCCTAGGAAAATACTTCTAGAGTCTCCCAATTCCAAAGAAGACAAAACTATTCTTCTGGCTCAGTTATCACGACAAAATCTTAACTAGAGAGAACATGACTAAAAGAGAAGTAAATAATATGGGGAACTGCCCTCTATGTGACGAATATGGTGAATCCTTGAATCATATTATGATGCAGTGTTCATTCTCTGGAACATACTAGCATACCATCTTTTCATCGCTTAACACTCCTGACCTGCCATTATCCTTTTCAGATGTCTAGGATTCATAGAAGCATTCTCCCCAAGTCAAAACACGATTTTCTGCTTTAGAATGCTGGTTCATGGTGCCTTTGGAAAGAACAAAACTCTAGAGTCTTTCATTTTCATGCTACCATGCCCCCTGCAATGGCTAAAAAGACAATCACTACTTATATAGATTGGCTATCAGTTGTCCCTCACCCAAACATCATACTTTTGCTCTCTCAGCTCTCCCATGCCATGCTTTAAACGGTGCCTCATCTATAAGATTATTGGCCTCTTAGCTTACCGGGGCTCACTCAGACGGTGAATGCAGATGGATAAATAGTGGATGATTGTGTATAGCAAATTAACATGCTTTGTAAAAGGTCTGTAAGAATCTTTGCAGGCAATATCATATTCTGCAAACTTTCCATAAAAGGCTGTATCTATATCGGCCTTTGGATTTCTGACGATTGTGTTGCTCTGATTTTGGACCCGCTATTCTCTCATGAACTAAGGTGTTCGTGCCAAAATAATATGAATACCCTATAATACCTTATTATAATATTATAACTATATTTCTCACTGATGGAAGTATCAAATATATTTCTCTGGTGAAAATATCTTCCTTTCTCCATTTTCCTCAAAAAAAAACCTCTCTGATCTTATTTGTTATTTTGCGAATCCATGAAAACAATCTACGTCATCGATCCTTGACAGCAATAGCAAGGATCGCGTGAAAGCCTCTACGAGGTTTTTGGGAAGCTTTCGCTGGGTTAAATTGTACGTCTTTCTCTGCGTATGCGCGTGAGCGGACAGATGCTAGGAAGCATATCATGTGCCACATGAGTCTCTTTATATATAAATACACTACAAAATGTGGTAATGGCACACTCTTGTTATCATAATATTTTTCTATTTATTTGAGATACAAGTTGAAGGAAGCCCGATTGAAAAGAGCATAGGTGGCATTGGGATTTGAATCCAGAGCAACCGTATCTTTAAGCTTGTATGTATTATCAATCCTTCTCTCTTAGTTTAAACTGTCGGGATCACCAATTAATTAATAATATCCAACATGCAATAACTTGATCAACCAAGCTGGTTGGCATTGTCGTCATAGTAATGCCATTATATGGTATCTATAACGTTGTTATTTGGCCTTCATTGTTCCAAAAAAAAAAAAATGTTGACAGAGTTGCTATAAACAGATAGTGTCATGTTAACTGCCCTCATAATGTAAGAGTCAATATGAGCTCCTTGAGATCAAAGATAGATATTTCTTTTGTCAGCTCCTTTGTTTTTTTTTTTTTACTTTTCTAATTGAACAGGTGCCTTCCAGGGCCATCTCGTATCTAACTCTAATCCATCCAACTTATATCGAAACTTAGGCTTCTCGATAAGAAAAATTTTTGGATAAATTTAGTGGACCACATGTGCTGTAAAAAAAATCAATGAAAAAAATACCATATTAATATTTTGAAATGAAAATTTCTACAACCATCTCAATATAACACTGCTTAACCACCTCAACAGCTAAATTTTTTAATTCATAATACTGATGTTGCATCTTTTCGTTGACTATATGTATGGCATACATGATAGACCTAGTCAAGAATTCTTTATTAGATAGACAAAGTACTATATTGACAGAAATAAGATTTTAAATGGGAGAAAAATGAGAGCTGATGTTGCTCGAATTTGAAACCACCTTTTTTTTTTTCCTAAGATGCATAATATGATACATGTGTTTTATCTCATGAAATTAAAAGCAGCAATATATTAGTTCAACAAAATATCACCCTCGACCCATCAATAGTTCTACCTGCATCATTAGCTGCAAAGAATTGTGAAGTTTATAGTAAATTGGATTCTGTCAAGTGCACAATGGAACTCAGTCATGCTCTATCTTTCAACAAGTCCCTCGGCAGGGCTCTGCAGGAGTAAAATTGTGTATTGGGCTACCAATTTACATGGCCTGATTTGATAGTAAAAACAAATTATCCAATATTAAAGATCATTTGACCTTTATTTGACACTCACAGAACCCTTGAATCCTTGTTCTCATACGCTAATTACTGGAACAAAGTATATATCTCTATAAAATGTTATGATTCATATGCATGTTCGGTTGCTATGCAACAATTAGGTTGTGGGTGCAATTCATTTACTATTTCGTTCCCGTTTTATGATTTTTACAAGTATCTTGTTTGTACATAATTTTGTTTGGTTCAATACCCTTCTGCATTGTTATAAAAATTTATCTCTTATTTCATGCATCATTTTAAAAATTTATCCCTTATTTTATGCATTGTTATAAAAATTTCTCTCTTATTTTATACATGCGTGCTATGTAATTCTTGGGGTAGCAACTCCACCCTTGATTTTTATTTTTAAATTTATTTTTTCTAACCATGTTCCAAGCACACAACTTCATAATGGAGCCCATTGTGAAGGCAATAAACCCTTGTGTGGCAAGCATTTGTGGCTTTGTTGTCGTATTTCGACTTTGATTTTTCATTTTATCTCTTTACTCTATTTTTGATATTTATATGTTATTAAGCTTGATATACATTATAGACCCTTCCCCTAATTACTTAAGTTTTTGGGATCGAGTAATTAGTCAATATATGCATCGCATGTTTTGCATTCTACCATGACTATTTGGAAGGAAAAGAAAAGAAAATAAAAGGAAATTGATGTGCGACCCTTGGATCAACCATCATTTAGCATGTAGGCCATATTAATTTCTTGTTTCTTTCCCTGAACACTTTGTCTCCATGAGCTTTTTCAGGCCTTTTGTTTATATATACAACTATGTATAAGCGGAACTTGAAACCGGTCCTCATGCACAATCTATACTATATTAAGAAGAAAGAGTCTCAAATTTTAAGAATATTCCTTTGTAGGTTTTGCCTATCATAATTTTAACTGAAAATATATTTTTGTAAATTTTGAAGAGAATTTACAAGAAAAAAACATCCATATTTTCAATTTACAGATTCAGTGATGTTTTTTTTATTCTTTATGATTCAGGACAACTTCTTAATATTAAGACAAAACTTTTCTTGACTCTTCCGACTTAAATCTTTCTCCGGAAAATAGAGTTCAGCAATATATGCTAAGCAATATTTACATAAATTTGTGCAAATTTTGATCTATACTTGTGTAATCATTATTTAAAACACGTGTAAGCTTGCAATTGAATCAAATCTAAGTTAAAAGATAAGGGCATTATTGTCCCAATCCCAAGAATCTATCCCAAATTTTTGCAAATTGTAAAATGAATCTACAAATTGAAAAAGTAGGCATATGTTTCATGCAAAAATCTAAATTTCAGCTATGCTCAACCAATTATATTATTTTTAATATTCTTATTAATAAAAGGAGAGAAAGTTTTCTCTCTTACAAAATTTCGAGGATACACAGTACTCCTGTTTTATTATAACCCAAGATCTCGAGCAAAAAGATCAACTGGAATGTTTATTTAATTCCTTAACTTATATAACTATCTAGGATCGACCTAATATGTAGTCGATATTAAACTAAACATAAATTCATAAGAATTCTTACATATTCTCTCTATTTAAGTTCTAATGTTCTTTCTAGGCTAAAAATCTAAATCCATTTAAATCTAATTATAAATATTATAAATCTAATCATAAACACTATGATCAGCCATAATCAACAAAAATCGATCCAACTTGACCAAGTTTTGATAAGACATGAATATTTATTTGCTATATATATAATATATATTTCATGTTATAAAGATCGTATTGCTCGATTAAGACTTTAATCAATGCATTTAATTTATTCATGGAGCCAATTAATTGTTAATTCATCCTTGAAACCGAGCTTAAATCAAGCTATAGTTCAAGCTTGAATTGAGTCAAGTTCAATTTTGAAATAATTTGAGCTCAATTTAGAACTCGTCAAGCTGATTGGGCTCCTTTTCACCTTAGTTTATAGTTAAGCTTGAAATAATGATAAATTTAAAAAAAAAATCTTGATCTAAAAGTTAAAGTTTAAGTTTCAAATCATTTTCATAATAATCTTGATTAGACCTATGCTAAATCAACTCAACATGATTAGACCCTTACCCTCCCCGCATCCTAAACCACCTCTTTAACCCTTCCAATAACATCTCCTTGCCCTATCCCCATCCCCATATTGCCTACCTCCATCAATCTCTCTATCCGGCCTGTATGTTAATCTAACCAACAATTGACACAAGATAGAGGAGGTAGATGGTTAAGCCATCAACCATTTTATTTTAGAAGTTTCTTATATTTTATTTATATTTTTAATATCTTTTATTTGAATTTCTTTGTTTTATTTTATATCATTTTAATATTTTGCAAGGGGTCCATTGTTTATTTCTCTTTTTTATATTTTGTTTTATGTTTATATTATTACTTTCTTACTTTATTCTAGCCTTTTTTTATTAATTGAAATTTTATTTAATTTTATATTTTTTGTTTCACTTTTTATTTGCTATTTTCCCATTCAATTTAAAAAAAAAAAAGTAAGGGACATAAATTATATTAAATATATACTTTGATTACTATCACCATTTTTATTTAAGGTTCTTGCTTGCCGGCCATGTATGATGTCTAATACGCATCAGATCTGGAGCCGTTTATATATATATATATATATTGCTATGGTGGTTATCACGGGTGTTTCGGATCGATGGTTACTGCAAGTGCTTGAATCGGTATGATGTCACAGGCTACTTTAATTTGTTGAGCTGTCACTATGGGCGTAACTGACTCTTCCAATCTCGCGGGAGCGATTGAAAGCTGGAATATCTTGTTCGTAATAGCATATTCAACGGTTCAACAATCTCGAAATCGTATGTTTTCATAACTGTGCAACCAACTGTTCGACAGCCTTCTATATAAATCACCAGAGCTCTGAGGATCAGATAACCCTTTCAGAGAACTCGTTGCTGCTTCACTGTTCTCTAAATCTGACTTGAACATCGAAAGATTTTCACCAGAACTACAATCTTCAATTTATACTTATTTTATAGGTTACTTCAGCACCAGCAATCCTGTGCGGGACTCAATTATCCTCTCTCTGACCTCCATCCATTTCAAGCAGCAACGCGCGCGCGCGCACATATATATATATATATATATATATATATATATATATATATATATATATATATATATATTGAAAAAAACTAAAAACTAATTACAAGGTTTTCGTCGCAGAAAGTTCATGCACGATAGTACGAATCGTGGCCGACAGAGACAGCCAAAGTAGTCAACCACGTCCGGCAGTTGCCCCAACTCCCACGGCAGCTCTGCCGCCACCGCCACCACATTCCAAGAACATGACGGACGGTGGTGGTGCGTGGGACCCTACACCCAACCGCTCTGTGCTCGTTCGTCCACATTCGCCCCGCGTGGCACGGAGGGACACCCGCAGAGTCATCCATCCGTGAAGGCCTCGCCAGATCCGAGCTTGGCTCCGAGGCGACGAGGGCGAACCTCCCACCCGGTCTCCTTGTCGCCACCCCTACAGCCACCACGGTACGGGATCTGGGCTTCGTGGGTGAGACGAGAGAGGTGGGGCCATCCCAAGCTTAGGCAGTCCCCTTGTCTACTTCCCAGCCAAAACTCTGTTTTATATATATATATATATATAAAATATTCCCCTAATTAGACCTCGGTTTTAATTAAAAGAAAAAATACAAGTATCTTATTAAGTTATGACAATGATTACGATGCACTTAAAATAATTATCTCTAGATGAATTAGACAACTTTCCATAAATTTTAATTTTTCTAAACTGCATTAGGCCGCAAACTAAACATGAGAGAACCTTGTATCAGTGATTCGGACTGTTGGATGTGATCTACTGTTTCTAAATTGCTCGCACCAAAAATAACATGTTTTAAAGATTCTTATCCAATACATCACATAATCAAAAAAGAATATACAATCTATTGAAATTTGCACAATTCGATAATTGCAATTCCTTAGAGAACAAATCACTATTAGCTTAAACATTAGGAACATAATCAAAAAACAACTGTAAATAACATTGGAGAGAAGGTATTAAAGAAGGAAAGAAATAACTAGATGACCATAGCTCGGTGGGACACAATCCATCTCAACTTATTCAATTATAACCAGGGGTTAAATTAAACTTGTAGTAGATCTCTAAAATACCTACTAGTGGATAGCCTTGATATATAACTTCCAGGTATCATGGCTATGCCGGAACCTTCCAGAGCAATGGACTGCCCAAGGCTCACCTGGCAACATAAAATCTAAAACTCTGGGCGGCTTTGGCAACATGCTAGACCTACAGATGTCCATCAATTCCATGACTTGGTCCAGTAACATCACTTAAAATATCTCAGTAGTTACCAAGGTTTTCTCACAGCTGTTACGTAGAGGAGCTCATGGCCCCTCCACGTGCTAGCTATCTGTATTTGTACTACCAGCTTTCATGATACAGCCCTACAACCCTGTATTAAAAAGTTTGTGTTTAATGTTTTGTTTCTTTTCCCCAAACACCTTCTTCTCCTTCATCTAATACTGAAGCAACTCAATGTCATACTTCAATTCACTACCGGCTGTTATGATGCAGCCCTACAACCTTACATTAAAAAGTTAGTGTTTAGTTTTGTTTCTGTCCCCCAAACACCTTCTTCTCCTTCATCTAATGCTCAAGCAGCTCAATGTCATACTTCAATTCACTTTTGCTGGATAGAAATCATTAATGGAGTCTTAAAATACTAAAACCCTGTTTGCTACAAACTGAGCATGAGAACAGCTGCAGAACTTTTTCTTTGGGTCCTCTTTGTCATGTCCCTCATATTGAGAAATAACCAATTTACCTTTTTCCATGTGGAATGGATTATTAAGCTATCAAACTTTTCAGATCTTGTGTGATGATGGCTGTTGAAGAAGGCTCCAAGGAGTCCTCTGTAGGCATTGAAAGCTTTTGGGAGGGCTTTATTAAGAGATGCTAAAGATCATGAAAGTTGATGGAGGATTCAGACAAAGGTGGAAAGATCAGACTCATTCAATCATGCAACTGTGAAATGTCATGAGGAATAGAGGTAATCATTGAGTTTATTTCTTTTCAAATTTAAAAACTTTTGAACATGAAACTTTCTGATGTTTATGACTAAAAAGGACAGCACTTAGACATTACATGATTGAGAGATTAAGGAGAAAAGGGTGGATTATTTTTAATTCAAGAAGAACCTTAATCTTGCAACAAATGATTAGACTTGGGCTTGATAGCAATCTTGTTCGAACTGTCTTATTAATTAGAAAACGAACCAAGCTTGAATATTAGTAGTTAAGTTTAATCTAAGGTCCCTTTCATTTTAACAACCCAAGATTGAGCAACCCAAGGTTAAAACTAATAAGAAAGCAGACAAATAATCCTAAAAAAATCTAGGTTGGGTTTTAAGTGGTGAAGCTCCCTTCTCTATGAGCAAAAGTTTGGAAGAAGGATCCTTCTCAGATGTTTGTTTGTTTTAACGTTACTTCAACAGTTATAACCCTATAGGTTCCACTTCTATTGGTCAAAATGTTTCAGACAAGTGAGTATTCGTGTCTTCAAGGGAAGTTTCTCTAGCTTTGCTCTTTTGATGATGTGAATGGGACAAGCATGACAACCGGAAGAGGGGGGATGTATACCGATAGATTGAAGAAAAAAATTGATCACGTAATCCAAAACTGATTCTTTTTCACGAGATTAGCCTCTTCGATTTGTCACGTGCATCGCACATGCTCAAATATATGACATCCTCCGTTAATAAAAGCGGGGCTGTTGTGTAAACGGATAGACCCATGTCTAAAATGTTACCAATTAATATAAAATTCTGTGTTGCATTTCTAATTTTCAAAAACATGGCATTCGAGAAATTACTAAGTAACCTGTTTAAATGGTCCTCCCCCAACCCCCAAAAAACAAATTCACATAGTAATATTAATCTGATAATACATGCAAAGCTCCTAGAAAATGTTAGTCCTTGTTTGAGTTACAAACTCTAGAGATGCAAAAGGAGATCTTTCTTTGAGAGTGGAAGAAAAAATGATCCCCCCCCCCCCACCCCCGTGATATACTTGTCTTATTTAAGTTATATTAATGTTGCATTTCATAGCTGGCAATCTATATATCTAGATTGCTGGTAATTTAATATAGTAATCTGGATTATTGCATTTGGTATGCTTTTTGAGTGGTAATCTATATTGCTTTGATAATTCAGATTATCTCATAGAAAGTAATTTGAATTGTCTTGGAGATGAATAGCTATCAGATTACTACTTCTTTAATAATGTTATAATAAAAATTTTGGATAAAATTATTCCTCAAAAAAATCACGCAAAATCCATTTCCCCACCCTCCTCCGCATGCACCCTCGGCCCGCAGCTCCTCCGTCCTTGTCCCTCCCCCCTCGTGGTTCCTCCACGTTCGTCCCCACCATTCCCACGGCTCCACACACGCCCACCCCCTCTCCACCCTCCAATACTTGCGATTTTCCACACCCCTCAGCCCGCCACTTCTCCATACCACCACCGCACCTATTTTACTTATGTTACTTTTCATCAAAGAAAAAGAAAAGTACTAGAGCAAAATAATTAGAGATATTTTGAAAATTTAATTTTACATTATTGATAATCTGATTGTCATACCAAACATGTGAATCAAAAATTTTAATAATTTTACTACAACATTATCTGTGTGTACCAAACATAATAATCAATATTTTGATAATTTAATGATGACAATCTATCTTAAAAGTAATCCACGTTACCTTCCAAAATTATTTGGCAATGCACCAAATGCAACCTAATAGTTAGCTAGAAATGTGGGGGCAAAGCCTTTACATTATTATAGCACACTAGTTTGGATTCAAATCAAATTACTGAAAGATATATATATTTTTCTTAATTCTAAAAGAAGAGAGAAACTAAGTATTTTAAAGATCGAGTATATCGGGCATCAGGGTCTGCAAGAAAATCTTGTAATTCTGTAATTTTCAATTTTTTAGGAGTAAAACTTTTGTATTGTTTCTGTTCGTAAACATATGTCTCTAGATTAAACTACATAAATATTGTATATTTTTTTTCCTCTCTTTTCTTCGCTGTTTCATTATTCTTTGTCTATGGCAACAGGATTTACATGATTGCACTCATTGTACACAATTACACGAGTGGCAAATCACCAAATATTCGAGTTTTTGTTGCAGTCTTACCTACTGGGTCATTCATAATATCCATTGGCTTCATATGGGATCCAATCTACAGTTCAAAGTGAATATAAATCTGCCATATGCCACCAAAAGGAATTAAATAACACAAACAACAATAGGACATTCAAAGAGTACCATAGCCTGTTACTGGATTTTCCGAGATATATGTGGTGAATAGCGCTAATTTAGGCCGAGATGGGACACCCAGTCCTCAATCATGTGGACAGTGCATTAAGGGAGCGGAAAGAACACCAAGCACTGGGCCTGCCCTACCCTTTCTCTTTGACTCATAATAGGATCAGGGAAATCCTTTTGATGATAGTGGCACATGGTTTGAGCTAGCTACCCCCAGGACATTATTGGTAAAAGATGCCCAACTGCCCTTTAGAGGAGTTAGAAAGGGTTCTTCTTCCCTCTCTTCTCTTCAAAAAAAAGGTCATGTTTATTCCCCCTTTGTTGTCCTTGAACTCATGACTTGATCTCTCAATCACTAGAATGTCACTACCTTGTGATTAAGTTATATTGCAATTGAGTAAATGGACTCATTTTGAGTCCTTAATTACAATGTATCTCCACATTAGCATGTGATGCAGAAGGAATATAAATGGAGGTATCAAAGCCTTCATTAGAAAATCCCAAGTTGCAAGATCACAATCTCAAGGACTGGGGGAAATCATGGTCCCCAAAATCTGGTGCAGAAAAGCATGAAAATGAGCTCGCATACCATGCCTGCATACACAAATATAGTAGAATTTCCCATCAGAGGAGAGGAAGGAGGGGAGGATCAAGTGGTCCCGGAAAACTCGATTTGAATGAAATATCTTGATCAGCTGGCGATACAGTAGGTACTAGTTAAGATCGTGGGCCTTTTGGTGCTCAATAGGATGAGAGTTATGAGATGGACATAAAATATAGTGATGACTAGGTAATTGTGATGAGAGGTAACAATCTAGAATGAATGCATTCTTATATCATCTCGGACAAATATTTTGGTGCTTGAAGACATGCCAAAAGGATTTAGGAGCATATGCCAAGGCACGTGTTCGAATCAAATTTATTTTTTGCATGGATGTGGTATTTGTGTCCTTCTCTATCGCTATGTCGATGAAAAACCTATGTGGTAGCAGATATGTATGTGCATGCATGCACACGCAAAACATAATTTGGTCTACATATAAGCCTAAAAGCCACCCCTCCTCGACACCATATATAAAACACTAAAACCCCAAAGCTACTAGTCAATTGCTAATTATATCTATTGTTTCAAGGCATGAAACCATTTGGTTGTTAAGAGTGTTGGTGGCATAATAAGGTTTCCTATGAGATAGGATCCCTTATAGTTGACATGCTTTCCAATATAGCTACTACCATAGGTGCTTGCCCTAGTCCTACCAAATAGCCTATATCCTAAGTTGGACTGCTTTCATTTTGACTCTTGTACTAATAAGTAGTCCACTTCATGTGGACAAATTGCTTTCATTATAGCTCTAGCTCTACTAGCTACTCTATTTTCTCCCATGCGTATTGCTCTATCACTTTGATATCTTTAACTCTTTCAGGTGTTTTATCTCAGTTGCACCTCTCATATCTTGCCATCGATAACTGAGGGCAGCACCTTGGTACAGTAGATGATTCCCCAAACCAATGTAGACATATGACTGGGCATTGAAGACACTGTAGTAAAAGACTTAACAACTCTCTCTGTAGGTAGCACCTCATGTCACCTCATGATTAGACATCAATGGCTTTTTCTCTTTTCTTTTATTTTGTCTCTTCTACGCCAGACCAATCATCTTGCAAACCAACCCAAATCCCAATCCTTTCATACCATCATCCAGCCCTCTTATTGATGCCACTTGCTATCCCTACTTCACTTGGTAACCCTCTTGGGACTCCTAAGGATAACACACATATGATAATCCTGCCAATATATATGATGGTACAATAAAAATAGTTTTAGTAACATTTTTGGATTTATATGATGGCCATGGCCTGCATTTGTTCTGAGTGATGTGACATCAGACTTGACTGATGTTCTATCAAAAATGTTCCAAGATCAATGTTTGCAACCTCATTATCATGCGATGACAACTTTTTATCCACCATCTTAATGAAAAAAATAATTGACATCATGAAAATTTCATATACAAAATAATAAATTTTATTGCTAGGTATGCGTTATGATGGTGGATAATTTGTCGAATCTCTCTCACCAAACCACATCATCCTGTAAGAAGGCCATGAAAAGAAGTGATTGCTCGTTCCAAATTTATTTAACAAAGAGGCTTGTCTGGTACTAGGGAGATTAAATGACCTACCTTTGGTCATTGTTTTCTTCAAAGAAGGTGCAGGTTTTTGAAAGGAAAGGAGGCCAAACCCCGCAAGGCATTGATGATAGAAATTAAGAGGTCTGGACGTCCCAAGATAAACCAAAATTTATCATTATTGATTGGAAAGCATAATAAAGGACCGTTAGGATCAGAATTTGTGGTCTAAAACCATCACAACAGCTTTCTAGCACTATTCATTGACCTTTTTCCAAGGAAATTATTATAAATGACCATTAATGTCACAATGGTAATCAGAAACTAAGAGATCCAGCGATATAACACCTTAACCATCACTTCTAAAACAAAATTAACTTTAAACTGCTAGATCTCCATCTTAAATCTTTTTATATTTTGCTCTCATCTCACATTCAGAACAGTGATGAACATTATTTGTAGTATTGTGAGGATTGTGATTTCTTTTGCTATTATTTATTCTATTATTTTGATCTATTTTTCATGTTCTGTCTAATTTTGATATCTATTCTTTTAGTAGTTTTATCTTCTTTTATAATAGAAGTGGTTATCGGATCACTTAAAACATTGTATATTTCCTGCTTCTCTATTCTATTCCATAGTATATTTGGTTCTTTATTAAATAAATTGGATGACTAATAGTTTAATATCATTAATCTTAATATTTCTCAAAAAACCTTCGGAAAAAAGATAACAGCGATATGGTAGGGCACCGTGGCGGATAACTTGTGCCGAGTCTTCGTTAGAGAGACAAAGAGGCTTAAAATAGAAAAATCCAAAACATAGAGTGGGGGCCTCATCCATGGCCCAAAACAATGGATCCAATTGCCAGCCTCCACAACACGCGCACACACATTATGATACAACCCCCCTTATTTCCCCTGTTCACGGGATTTGAAAGGAAATAATGAAATGGGTGGAGAGGGTACACAATGCCTAGCTGTATTGCATGTGAATCCGTTGTCCCTCTCTCTCTCTCTCTCTCTTTCTTGGTGTAGAGAGTGTAGTGTTGAATGACCAACAAAGAGCCCAATGCCCAACTGGCAGTTTTAATTTCATCTGCAGCAAGGAAAGCCAGGAGGTGGGGGAGGATGGCACGAGCATAGGACAAAACGGGTCTGGGATTTGCGTGGGATTCCATTTGTTTTTTTCTGGCCCCCCCAACTTCTTCTTCTACCCCCCCTCCCCGCCTCTCTCTTTTGTACCAGCACTAGTGTGGTGTGTTAGGGAGCATCACTAGCAGAGACTTGCACGTAGAGAGGGAGGGGGAGAGAGAAGGAGAGGGAGAACATTGTCTCCTAGGACTCATTACTCCCCATTGACCAAATGATGCTGGGGTGGGAAGAGGAAGAGGAGAGTTCAGAGTGCAGCAGTGGGTGCCAGTCTGGGTGGACCATGTACTTGGACCAGTCCGATGAGCCCCCAACCTCTCTTCCCTTCAAAGTAGCTGCCTCCATTGAGCAAGAGGGAGAGGAGGAGGAGGAGGACTTATCTATGGTCTCTGATGCATCCTCTGGGCCACCCCATTTCCCTGAAGAAGATGAGAACCACTACTATTCTCACCCCAACACTTGCTATAATGGCAATGGGTGCCTCTTCTATGCCTCCACTCTTCCAACTGCCTCAGCTGCTCCATTGGCTAACAATGGTGGCAAGAGGAGGAGAGTTGAGGGTAAGGAACAGAGAGAGTCTTCCTCTCCCTTGGATGACACTGCCAGCTCCCCTCTCTTCAGCTTCCCTAATGTATGTATGGCCTTTGCTATTGCTTTCTCTTCCCTTAATATATTGAGGGTCTTCTTTTTTTTCACATTTGGATTGTTGACATCTTTTCAGACTAGCTTCAATGCTACCAGCAACAATGTGAAGCCTTCCATGGAGAATGTTTTGGAGTTCTCTTGTGGCTTCTCTGCGACCCATTTTAAGGTAAAGTTCGGGCTCCTCCTCCTCCTCCTCTATTTCTTCCTCCTTGCTTTCGCCCAGTTCTTGTATTGTTTCTTTACTGATAGATTATATTACAATGTCTTCAGGGGAAGTCTGCATTGCATAAGCAAATGGGTTACCTGCATTCCTCTGCTCCTGCGACGCCGACTCCTGCAAGACCAGTAATGTCACCTCTTATTCCTTCACTTTTTTTTCCAGGGAATAGAGGTCTTGCCAAGGCTTCCAAAGGCTTAGAATTGGTTATCAGTGCAGAAAGATTCTATGTTTTTTTTTTTTTTTATCCTCACTCACTTTATTCTTTTCTAACTTTCTTATTTTTTGATGTCAATAGGTATGCAGGGATGAAAGTGAGAGAAAGATATGGTGAGCTCTATGGAAGAATATGTATAGATCTCCAAGAGATCCTTCTTTGGCCTTGTTTTATTTATTTTCATTTTCTTCTCTGCTGTTTTGCTTTTTTCCTGTCAATGCCGTGGGAAACAACCTGAGCAAAGGAGAAGAGAAAATAAAAATTGTCTTTGTTTTGTTTTTACTGAATTCTTTGTCATGAATGGGGGTAGCAAAATGGGTGTTGTGGGTTCTGTTCATTTTTCT
>NC_026007.2:51435126-51442626 GCF_000442705.2 Elaeis guineensis | reverse complement strand
CAAGCGAGACCTAACATTAAAATAATTCCAATCGGGTAAAAAAAAAAAAAAAAGAACCGATATAGAAGAGAAATAACCGATCTTTCTAAGTTTACAGAGAATTAAAGAGAATTAAAGGCTCTCTACATAGAAAATCTTGTTTTTGACATGATTCCAGGATCCAAACAACCAGATTGAGATGAACCAAGTGCAGAAAGCATCAAAAACAATCCTAGAACTAATGTGACCACATTGAGATGAAGCTGTCCCCATTCTGAATTAAGATTGCATAGTTTCATCTTCATCCACCTCTCTCGGCACTTCATTGAACATGTACTGGCTCTGGTACTCCATTAAATATTGTGTCGATCTTTTCACATCAAGAAACAGCTGATATGCCCTACTTATATCCTCCATCTCCACAATCTTACCCCTTCTCTTCTGGCAAGCAAGTGCAGCTGCTGTGATCAAGTTGATTGCGTACCTCAAAGAGGTCTCCGCACCTATTTTTGTTAAAAGAACCTTTGCATCCTTTGACATTTCTACATCTTCCTCTTCACATCTGATGTCAAGAATCTTCCGGATCTCCTCCTCAGTGTATGGCTGAGTAGATATTATAAGTAAGCGATCGAGGAAATCAGGTGGGATTCCATGGGGAGATCTGTAGTTCGTGCCTCGGATGGTTGTGATCCCTCGGTTTGTTGCAATGACCAGAATGGGGGCCATGTCATTCTCCAATGCGCGATTTAGGAATGAGAAGCACTCAATGTCAAGCATGTGAACCTCATCAATGAACAGGACACCTGGGACAATCTCAGCTTTTCCTTCCTCTCTCCACTCTGCCACTTTTGTATCTATCTGCTCTCGGACCTCAGAACGGATTTCACCAGTGTCACCAGTAAAGAGTGCTAAAAAGCCTTGAGTTCTGGGCATTGGAAATAAAAAGCCAGACGAATTAATGAATCCGAAATTGAAATTTGAAGAGACATAAAAATATCTGCACCATAATTTTGGTGTGTTTAATATGATGAAATTGCTGGACGTTTATTCATAAAGAATGGCACACAAGAAAATGAAAAAAATAATGTAGTGGGGAGAAAACAACAAAAAGACTTCCCTCACAACCCCATGCAGGTAAAAGTGGGAAAAAAATTGCCAATACATGTATTGGTCCAAGCAATATTCATTAGTCACTCGATAAATCTGTGTCCAAGCAAGAAAGAGTAACTGGGTTCTTAGGAGACTGGCTTAAAATGTGTTCTCATAAATTCTGTGTAAAGGTTAGACTGGATGCAATGGCCGCAATAATTCATCTGTGGATGCATACCCCATATATGGCCCTCAATTATGAAGGACTACAAAAAAAACATAACGTAATAAACATAAAGACAATTTGCGCACACGATACAAACAGAAAGTCCAACATCCCAACATCCAAAACTTCCAGCAGGTCATGGAGACAGAATACACTCGGTACATGCTGAAAACGTGATGCAGCAAGAGTTTCCTTGAAATAATTCACAACTTGACCAGTGGACCAAAGGAAAAGTTTAGTCTGCAAGAATCATATAAAAGACTGGGGAAATGATGCTTATTAAAAGAAACTGCATGGGCATTATGCTTCCATTCTCAAATCTGATTACTCACATAATCCAGGTTTCTTCCTTCATGCAAATGCTATCCTTTACAAAACCACCTATTATTCATCAAATGTCATTTTTCCCCTTAATTATGAGGATCCAACACACCCAAGCCTTACCAAGAAGGAAAAGCTTGCTTCTTAATTTTGCTCTTCACAAAATGTTTAATTATTTTCTTCTCCTATTAAAAGCGTCACTTCTAAATTCATAAAAAGTTTACTTTCGTAAATCAATTGAGAGGCAAACCCATCATACACCCACTTCCATGACTAGGCCATCTAATCATCAACCCATCCATTCCAAGAACCCATTCACTCTCTCATAAGTTTGCACAAAATCTTGATTCTGCTTTCCTATGAGATATTCCTTGACATGAGATCAGCCAGCCACATGCATGCACACAAAGAAAGGAAAAGGTTGACATTGTTCTGAAAAAAAGAAAAGTAAAATGCATAGGCTAGCATGGTTAAATGCCAGCCAACCATCTCAACTCATCAACAGGCTTATGACCTTACAAAACCAAATGGTAGGAGATCATTTGTCGCAATTCAATAGCATACAAGGGAGATATGCACACTTACTTCCACCTACCCTTTTTAATTCAAGAAAAACTACCAATTCCACAGAAACATAGCCTCATCCTTCTAGAATTGGATTTTGCCTTGCCTCTCATGTCAAGACAAACCAATCTGACTCATCTTCAGCTCACAAGCGTTATGCACCAATCATTGGGTCCCCCATATGCAAAAATAGCAAAGTTCTCCAAAACCCCATTGAAACAAAACAAATCTCAAAGGCTAAGCACTCCTATCCCAACAATCTTCTACAGTCCTTGCTACAGCCTGGAAAACACACCTGTCACTTTACTGTGTTGATGCCACATGAAACCAGATCATGCTGTACCCAGTCAAAATCGAATCTATATAGCATCCAACTATCTTATCCTCCTCCGATACAAAGATCTTACATGCAAAGCCCATAAACTAACTAAAACATCTGAGAAGACTGAACAGAAGCATGCTGTCCCCACCAAAAGTCCCATGACAAGACATCGTTTACTTTGCAGATGAAGCTCGTGTCTCTCCAAGGGCTTTGCTCTCATTAAAAATCCAAAACATTAAGAGAGTAAACCTCTACCAGAAATAATTTTGCGCACCACTCTTAAGTTACCAATGAAGTTAATTTACTTTTTATCGACTAGTCCTAGGCTTTTGGTTAATTTCCTACACCCACTGCAACTTCCTCATGATCCCCAAGTAAAAGATCTAAAGCATTGTAATTCCCTCCAAGATTTCTTTGTTAGGCTGTATAATTTTTCTTATTTCATATGCTTGCCGCACAAAAGTTTGCAACCACATCAAAAGTTTGCAATTACCTATAACTCTTTTCTTCTTAATCATCCCTGAATATCTCTTTTAAGCATTCTAGTACCAGCAACTCTATCATCAATACTTTTAACTAGTCAGAGCTGAGACTCTTAAATCCACTTTCAAATGAACCTCCTTTTCACATTCTCCATTAAATAGTTCAAGCCAAGACTTCACGAACACTTTCAAGATACTTTCCACTTTCCCCCAGTTTCCAATCAATTTATCTCCAAGAAAAAGAAACAGTAAGACAACATCAAACCCTCTTACTTTAGAATTCTCTATTGCCTCTTTTGCCCCATTCCAAGCCTTCAAAACTCCCTGAACCCTAACCAGTATTTCATTATATTCAAACAATTGCAACATGTGAATATCAAATATAACGTTACGGTGATACAAATATAAGATTAGAGTGATACCACTAGAATTACTAGCAAAACCATGATTCACTACCGTGGAGTTAGGACCTGCCTCTGATGTGAATAGGGTGTCATTAGCCTAGGTAGCAACCCCTCCAAAGCTTCAGTCCTTAGTTATCCTTGCCTTGCTAGCGTGTGACTTCTTCATTTGAAATCCATTGCCTCTTTCAATAAATTTTGCTCAAACCAACATTCATAAAACCAACTTGGCAATGACCTTGATGCCCATCTCAACAACTAAAGGTTTATGACATCAATGTGTCATGCCCATGATACCAAAAGTCGGCGACACCAGTAACATGTAAACAGAGGTTATACATTTGAAATGTATTTTTTGTTACTACTTGCTTTCATGATAAAGGACAAATATGAACATATAAGACAAATTTGATGCACCAGCACAATTTATCACCTTTATCATATTAAACAGATTTGACATTGCCAGTGAATACTACCTAAACATGCATAACATACCATACAAACAAATATAACCCCACAAAGCAACATAGTTACACAAGATATCCAAATTATCCAGCAACATAAAAACAGATCAAACAAAACTGGAGACAGAAGCACTTGTATATCTTCATTTCATATTAATTTGTGTTGGTATCCCCCAATATTGTATGAGTAATAAGAAACCAAATCCATTTACTGATCACACCAGTCATGATGTAGTAAAAACAAGTCCAGGAGATTCCATTAACACAAGTTACACAAGTAACGACCGGCATTATATATCCTATTAGGGAAAAGTTACCTATGCATGCACTAATCATCAACTATAGAGGAGAAACCATAAGGGCAAATTGCATTTGATATGACAGCAAGCAATGCCATATAACTCTTTCCCCAGGGTAAAAAGATCAAAGGAATTGATTCAAGCTACTGAACATGAAATTTCAAACTCATCCAGCTCCCCTTTTTATGAATAATAGTGAGGGGATCTAATTTAACTATTCTCATAACCAATTAATTATTTTTATAAGAAATCTCCAGCTATTAAGTATTAGGTTGAACTCTTCTTTTGTGTCAAGAAGATTACTAGAAAAGCCATAAACTCCTGATAAAGAGTAGAAGAATGGAACCTATTTCAAAGCATACAATGACACAAAGTTCGCCATCTCAATACTGGACCCCATACCCCTATTACAGTGTTGGTACATTGTTCAGTACGATATGAGACAATATACCGAGTGTCGGTACGGTAAGAGATACCATACCAGTATGGTATCGGTACAGTACGCCCCATACCAGACGGTACAGCAGACTTTGCAATGACGCTTCAACCAGGTGATTCAATTTCACCTTTTGTACAGAAAATTAGTTAAAGCAAAATAACTAACGATGGCAATACATTGAAATAGAACTTTTACCCTAAGCACATGCAATGGAGCTATAGACAGTCATGCAAAAACCAAATCCATTAAATAATTTAATCTATGGATGGCAATATAGTGGTAAAGGTCATAATGCAGAGGAATTATCACCATAAGGCATAGAGGAAAAATAAGGGGCAGGAGGGTCATAAGCACTTATACCATAAAAAAAGATTTTCAACAGAATGAGAAAAGACATCTATAAAATCATAACCATAGAATACAACACTAATCAAGAAGGTGTCCTTTGGACTTAAATCTCACATCATGCAATATGGTATGGGCACAAATACAAAAGTTAGGTTCAAGCATGTATCCAAGTGTTTTTGACTTAGCAGATTCATAGAAAGAACTGATTTGAACTAGAAGAAAATATTAAAAAAAACATTGTTGCTCAAGTCTCCCAATATGCATGTTTCTCATTTAACATACCAATTAGCTTAGGGATTTTACAAACTTGGATTTTTGCAAAGTTATTTTAATACCTAGATATTGACCAACCCCCAAAAAGAACAAAAGCTCAATTTTGACAAAATTATGGTGGGTTGAAATCATCATAGGAGTCCAACGACACCAATTTATAAAAGATGTAGTTGAATATATTTGCTAAATATCCAGGTATTTGACATGCATCTGGTTCAAATATGTATCTGACACAGATTCTAGGAGATGAATGCCAGTGCCCAGGCAATACAGCCATTGTGATCAATGTGTTTGATTTTTTTTTTTTTTGACTTGATCACTATTTAATATTGTAAGCGGCAGCATTACTGGCTCATCATTAGCAACGGCGTATGCTAAATGCAACATTCAAAGCCCAACTATATTGCAAAGTTCCATAGGATTGTGCTCATAACACCACAACCACCTCTAGTAGCCTCCTCACCATTCATAGGCCATAGTTAATGCACCAATATCCACATCATATTTGTATTTACTAATTCGAAAAAGGGGTTTCAGGCAAAAAAAAAATTAATTTATCTGCATATTGTCAGAATCATTTTTGTTTTTATTTTTGTAGAATTGGTTAATTTTAAACTTTGCTAGAGCATAAAGCCCCTATACTCAAATGAATGCACACATTTAGCTCAACGTTGCACCCATACTAGTAATGGGTGTGCACATTAATACAAGCTATGTAGAAATAGTTATGCCACAATAATAGGCATATGATGGTCCAGCAAAGTCAAAAATGAACCATCTATTAAAAGTATTAAAGTGAACCCTTTTAGCTTGTATGAAGATAAGGTGGATTTCGATTTAAAATTGCTCAATCTCCGAAACTTGAGTGATAATTCGTTTATTCTATGATATGCATGAAAGAATACACAAGTCATATTCTTATGAAAGGATTCCTAGAAAGGCTTCCCAGTTTAGGCATACTTGAATAGGCAATTTTTAAAAAACAAATTGTATGCAAAATACGAATGTAATTGCATAATATATGGTACCCAATTTATGAATGAAACATATGTACACTTATAACATTTAAGTAAAATAGATTATAGGCAGCTGAATTTGAGGATACATAATGTTGATCATGACCTACAACATCGAGAATACCTAAAAACCAAAATATGTGCTTTGAAGGACATTTACCCATGCATCACCAGTCCAAAAGCATGTGGTACACAAATGTTGGTTCCACACTGTTGATTATGAACATATTAAGACATGCCTAAGCCAAAAATAATAAAACACATGATTTTTTGTTTCTAGGTTTTCTTTTTGATGTTGTAGACCAACAAATGATTCTCAATTCAAAGTGTTTATCATTGATTTTGCACCATAAAAATGAAGCCATTCATAAAAAGATAGAGGTAATACCTACTGAGAACAAACTGAGATAAGGACAACTTGGATGGTTTGGATATCTACAACAGCGGCCGAGAGATGCTAGTATGAAAGAGCAATTTGATACACATTGAAAGAAAGAGGAGTAGAGATAGAACGACAATCATATGGAATGATGTAGTAAAGAAGGACCTGAGATCTCAATATCCCTCAAAAATTAAAGCCCTAAATCGAGCAGAATGTAAAAAAGAAATCAGCAAATAAATTAGTGATTTTATTTGACAAAAATATATTAACAATAGAACTTGAATTACTAAAAGCAACATACAACTTATTCAAAGGCATTTTACAACAACAAAACCCAAAATATCTAAAGACGGAATAAGCATATTACAAATTACAACTGTGAATGACAAACACACATGCACACGCACGCACGCATGCATACATACATACAAATATGTATGTATATGTACACACACACAAATATATATATATATATATGTGTGTGTGTGCGCGCGCGCGCTCGCACGCGCGTATGTATATCTATATACATATATATATATATCTATGTATGCATATACGTATATATGTATCTATGTATGCATATACGTATATATGTATCTATATATATATATATATATATATATATATATATGTATATATATATAGGTATATATATGTATATGTATATATATGTACATACATATGTACATATATATATCTATATATGTGTGTGTGTGTATATATATATATATCTATATATGTGTGTGTGTGTTTGTGTGTGTGTGTGTGTGTGTGTGTGTGTGTGTGTGTGTGTGTGTATATATGTATATATATATATATATACACGTATATGCATGCATACATGTATGTATGTATGTATGTATATGTATGTATATATGTATATGGATACATATAT